>NW_027513288.1:0-229163 GCF_048772815.1 Callospermophilus lateralis | reverse complement strand
ATATTCACAAAGGAGTGGTCTGAGGCAAAAACCTTCCTGAAATTCAGGGCAACAGAAGAATAGGTAAACAAAACGCACAAAGCAGGGTTTCTCCACTGAGACTTTCCTGGTCACACTGATATCTGAGTTTTCCTAGATGCTCGCCTTTCCCTTCAGCTATCCAGTACATAGCCATATCACATAGCTTGGAGGTAGTACATATCTTGGACACAAAACAATGAGGCAATTCTGGAGAGTGTCCAGAATTCAGGATGTAAACAGAAACTTTGAAAGATAGCAGGTGTTTCCCTTCAATAAGGAAAGCTGCAGTCCATTAATAAATCAGGCAGGATGAATGTTGCGAAGCTTTCTCCTAGACAGGACACATCCATTGATGCATTTTCTTTTCTAATGTCTACAACCACGGACAGAGTGGGATACACAGACATAGAAGCAATCGCCTTGTCAAAGGACTTACTAGAAACAGTCCACGCCAATTCAAACAAACAGCCTTTCTTACATCTTCTCAGAACTTGAGAAAAAACCATACACACACCTACACCCACAAAGGCACCTCCTTTGTGGAGTGTCCTCTGAATGGTGGGCCATACTATATTCCCCCAAAATGGCCTGTTGTATCTCAAATCTGGTCTCCTTGGCCAACTCTGTGCAGTTGTCAGGAGCCAGCGGTGAACCAATACCTGCTTTCTCAGAAAGGTCTTTCTTCAGAGCTTTCCTGGCATTTGGCCATCCTCACATCTGTTGGTACTAAGAAAGACTGACTCTGTGCTTGGTAAATTGAAACAAGTGAGACCACAGGGACTGGGACTGCGACTGGCTCTGGGTGCCTCTCTTCCTGGATCCCAAGTTCAGAGAGTTCCATCACCAAGGAAGTGAAGTGAGGTCACTTCCTTCAGGAACAGAATGAGGTCACTGCCTTGGCAACCTCTTTGTCCTAACAGTAACTTCTAAGGGTCCCATGAGATGGAGTCTGTCCCTTCTTTCTGTCACACTTTCACAAGTTAGAATGGTATATCAACCATAGGCACCTGGGAAGAGCTCTCCACACAGGCCTGATTTGGTCCATCTTCTCTACATTTAGAAGATAGAGGTTGATTCAGACACATCCATTCATCTTGACCAGGTTGTTTACCATAAAAGATGACTTTTCCTCTCTCAGGTCCTTCATAGCTGCCTATATCTTCTCCAGGGATCATTTCTGCATAGACCTTTGATGTTCTCAGAAGGTGGAAGATCCCCTACATTCCTGTATTGTTAGACCAACTCTGTCCCTCCTCTTTTGTAAAGTTAGATTGAGGGAACAGTGTATGTTTAGGGTTAATAACATGTTTGATTTGGGTTAGGAATCTCTCTGCCCCATGAATAATGGTATTGGGAACCTGTGATATTTACAAGAATATATAGGTGAAATGTAAGTATGAAAACAGAAATCTAGGTAAGATTCGAAGTCAGAAGGGCATTGGGTCGTTGAGTGGGATTCTTAGGTTTGAATTATGTTCTGCATATATGTCTCCGACAAATTGAAATACAATGGTTTAGGACCTATACCTTGGATGATTAATTGTCGAAGAGAACATCGAGTCAAAAAGCAATAGTCAGTAGGATTAGGAAGATAGTCAGTAGGTTTAGAAATAAGAGTGAGTATAGGATTTAGACCAAAATTTCTTTAGCAATAGGGTCTCAGGTAGACATTGAATGTAAATGTCAGCATATGTGAAGTGTCAGACACAATGATGAACTGGGGAATATATGTAGGAAAGCAGATATCAATAGAGATATAAGGAAATCAGGCAAAGTATAAACTGAGTGATAGGATTAGACATTTTCAACAGGCTTGAAGTTGAATATACAATCTTAGAAAGAAAACAAATATGTAGTCACCAATAGGATTTACATTTGAGAGCATTAGGCAACCTGGATATGGTTGTTTTTTAGTAATCCATGCTCACTTTCCATTTAGGCTTGATACAATCATGAGTATGACCTTTGTTTTTTGTGTCCAGAATATTACTGTGATAAAAAAAGAAATATATATATATATATATATATATATATATATATATTATATATATATATATATATAATATATATATATATATAATGATAGATAGATAGATAAGGTGACATGAATATTTCTTCTACCATTTTTGGGAGCAATGTTTGAAGAGGTATAAATTAGTATTGGGGGAACAAAGAGGTGTACACTGTGTCTATGAATATAGAGATAATGCATTAATAGACCATACTGTGATAAATAGCATACCTGGTTCCAACTTTAATAATGGATTGAATTGAATGTGAAATGTACAGGAAAATCTTATATTGATATTCACACATTCATTCCAACCACTTATACATCTAATGGTAATATTAATGTTATGGTTTATCTTGAAGAGTGTGTGGGTTTAGCTTCAAAATTGATTATGGAAATCGAAAATAAGTGTTTGGAAAGAAGTCTCATGAAAAGACCAGTCAAGTAACATGGAGGAATACATGTGTTCTGAAGCAGGAAGTGATTAAAGTGAAAACAAATTCCTATAAATTTGTGAACTTGTGAATGAAATATATATCCTATGATGTGCAAAACTGAAGAAATAGTAATGTACCAGTGTTGAATTAAAATGAATGTCAAAATAGACATCATGTCCCATAGGAATATACTTGCATTGATGTTTAAACTGGGTCAGTACTGTAGAAATATTAGGATTTGTAAGCACCATTGATTGAAGTTAGTTTTCAGCACTGGGAAACAAATATGTATTTCAGGTAGATGATTATTTCTGAGAATAATCTTGTGAAAAGTTGATTATAAATCCACATACATGAACATGAATGAATTTACGGAGTGTATATTAGACAAATATATTTCATATTTTATAAAATCTGTAGAGTGTATGTGTATATATATATATATATATATATATATATATATATATATATATAGACAAAAAAAAACACAAAAATTCATTAAAAAGTATCAATATATATATGCCAATCGTAATTCATCATGTAATATATATCACCCTCAGATGCAAAATATGTATTTTACTAAACATGGGTTTATGTATAATATTGTTCTAATAGGAAGCTCACAAATAGTTTGGATTTTCAGTTCCAACAGCGTTTAGGAGGACTGATCTCTTCTTACAATTTGTTTCTGCCAAGTCAGCCAACTCATAAAAATATACGTGTGATACCAAGTAGGAATCTATATGTGCATATAAAAAGTACATGTGCTGAATAGGCTACAGAGAAAGGGAGACAGGAATTCACATATTTGTTAACTTTAAAAACGCATGGAGAGAGCTGGGGATGTGGCTCAAGTGGTAGCGCGCTCGCCTTGCATGCGTGCGGCATGGGTTCGATTCTCAGCACCACGTGCAAACAAAGATGTTGTGTCCGCCGATAACTAAAAAAATAAATATAATAGAATTCTCTCTCTCCTCTCTAACTCTCTCTTTAAAAAAAACACATGGAGGACTATTTCAATTAAAAATTGAGTAGATTTATAAAACCGACCCTTTATCATGCAAGAGGGAAGTCCAACTATACACCATGCCTTCTCTGAACTGCTTGTATTTTCATTTTTTTTGTTTATTTTTCTCCATCATATTAGGATTAGTAGTCAGAGTCTAGTAGGGTATGAGTTAGTGTCAGGGATTCAGTATTTCGAATGGAAAATTGGAAAATGGATCAATGTGTATGCAAATGTGTACTACAAAAAAATTTTCCCACTCTCATTCAGAACAATGCCTTGACATTACCTTCACCCCAAGTAAGACACAATTAGAGGAGAAGAGTTAGAAAATCTTTGAATACATATCTGAAATTGAAAATGCTTAGGGTTCACAACCTTGGAGATTGTAGAGGAGTTTCCAAAAGTAAGGGACAGTGTAAAAACTCTACAAACATGGAGATTTGCCTGCCTAAAGACGTCTGGAGAAACTGTCTCTAGGTTGGGCACTTGAAATATATGTTTTTGTGAGGATCTTTAGTTTCCTTTCTAGTGAGACCATCAAAGCTGCGTCTTCATCTCTGTGATCTGGAGGACATGGTTTATAATTTTCCAATAAACATGAAGCAGCAGTGCTGAATTCTCTCTTGTATGTAAACTGTGGCCACTGGGGGGTAAGTGTCTCCCCATATGGACTGCGAAGTCATTTTATCATCCTCCACTTTTCCTAATGTTTCTTCCTGCTGCACTCGGAGTTTGGTATTTGCTTCACGAAATACAAGGAGTTCAACTGGGACACAGTGTTGCCGCGAGTTCTGTCACGTGTGGTGGATCAGGGTCTGCAGGAGAATGCACCAACAGGGCTTGTATACCACATAGGATGCCCCCTTGACCATAGCAACCTGATTCTGAACATTGCACTGAAACCTCTCCATATAACAAGTTGCCTTTACATATAAGGGTCTGCTGGCTGCACCATGTCAGTCACAAGCCATTTGGAAGCCAATGGCAGATCCACATGGCCCCACCTCAGATGTTTTATCACACATTTGCTCACCACTGCTCTAGGCCCACTACTCAGCAGGATCCAAATTATTGAGATCTCTGTTCTACACCATTTTCATCAAAACCAGTCAATCAAGGCACTTTCTGGTACACTCGTGATCAGCAACAGCACATCCAAATGTTCTTCATTGCCACCTGGTCATTGGAATTTCAAAAATTTCATGGTATTTATCTAGCCAATTTTCAATTATGAAGTTGGAAGCACTATGGATTTCAAATCATTCAGGAATCATTCAATGGTGAGGAAGCTCATTTCAATGAAAAATTTGAAGAACTCTCACAGGCAAGGCTTCCCAAAGAGTGGCCTAAAAGTCACATGAATCCAGGCCCATCGAGGTCTACAATTGAGGTCCATGTGTGTTTTGACTAGCAAATATGGCTTCCAAGTCTTTCAGAAAAAAATAATTTGATATCCTGGCTGAGATTCCCAGTGCTCTGTGGAAAGCCACCCTAGGACTAGATCTCAGTTTCCAACGGAGACTCTCATGCATGGCCTCCTAAATTCTTAACACAATTCATGGCAATACTTCTTTGATGATTGATCCAGAACTGAGTGTTTAAGGGGAATAACACCAGAGTTCAAGCCCAGGTGGATCCAGTCATCTCTTCCAACTGCCACACGAATGACTACAATTAAAACCAAAACACTTCCACATGGTCCTCACCTTCTTCCAGAGAGACACTCATCATTTCCTCTGGCTGGAGTTTTTCATGTGGGACGCATCCCAAGAGAGTGTCCGAAATAATCTTCCTTGCCCCTCATTTGCCTAAAGTCAGGGTGGCATGGTCACCCTTCCTGTGAACCTGGAGTGATCCAATAGGCCTGCTTCTCCAATTTGAGGCCTACTGACTCTCAGGGATAGATTCTTTAAGTGATTTGGAGTCACAAGAAAACACAAGCACCTCTGCAGTTCTTCAAAGAACTCATTTGACCTAAAGGATCCCTATTCTCACTTGATAGAGGTCAGAATCCTAACAGAGGAAGGCAAGAGACTCATCAACAATGACAGATTTTTGGCCATTTTGGTTTTGATTGCACACATGGAATCTATCTTTAGATCCATCATGTGCTGAGAATCTAAGCCACAACCTCATACAGGGCCAAGAGGCTGATTTAGACACATCCTTTTACAAGCAATTAAGCAAAGAGCCACAGGTGATGCCCATTCATTTCCATTTGAAAACTGTTTTCTTCAGGCTTCACAAAGGGGTTACCTGAGGCAAAGATCTTCCCGACATTCAGGACAACAGAACCATAGGTAAGCAAATGAACCAAAGCAGGGTTTCTCCACTTAGAATTTCCGGGTCACCCTGATATCTGAGTTTTCTAAGATGTTCCCATTCTCTACAGCTATCAAGTATATGGACATGTCTCAGAGCTTGGAGGTGGTACATATCTTGGAAACAAAACAATGAGACTATTCTGGAGAGTGGCCAGAATTCAGGAAGAAAACAGGAACTTAGGAATTTAGTAGGTGTTGCCCATCCATAAGGCAAACCAAAGTCCATTCTTCAATTAGGCAGGATGAATGCTGGGAAGTTTTCTACTAGACAGGACACATCCTTTGATGCCTTCTCTTTTCTAATGTCTACAACCACGGACACAGTGGGATACTCAGACTTAGAAACACTAGCCTTGTCAAACGACTTACTAGAAACAGTCCACTCCAACCCAAAAAAACTGCCTTTCCTACCTATTCTCAGAACATGAGAGAAAAGCACAAACTCACTGAACACCCACAAAGGCACCTCCTTAACCCAAGTAGGTCTGTGACTATCTGGAGTGTCCTCTAACTGGTGGGCCATACTATGTTCCCCTGAAATGGCCTGTCCTTTCTCAGATCTGGTCTCCTTGGCCAACACTGTGAAGTTGTCAGGAGCCAGCGGTGAACCAATACCTGCTTTCTCAGGAAAGGCCCCTCTTCAGAGCTCTTCTGCCATTTGACAATCCTCATATCAGTCGGTACCAAGGAAGACTGACTCTGTCCCTGGTAAATCCAAACAAGTGAGACCACTGGGACTGGGACTGGGACTGGCTCTGGGTGCCTGGCTTCCTGCATCACAATTTCAGATTTTTTGATCACCAAGGAAGAGAGGTGAGGTCACTTTCTTTAGGAACTGAATGAGGTCACTACCTTGGCCACCACTTTGTCCTAACAGTTGCTTCGAAAAGTCCCATGAAATGGAGGCTGCCCCTACTTCCTTTGACACTTTCACAAGTTAGAATGGTATATCAACCATAGGCACCTGTAAACAGCTCTCCACACAGGCATGGTTTCATCAGTTCTCTACATTAAGAAAGGAGAGGCTGATTCAGACACATCCCTTCATACTGACCCTGTTGTTTGCCATGGACTTTTCCCCTCTTAGGTACTTCATAGCTGCCTGCAACTTCTTCAGGGTATAATTTCTGCATGGTCCTTTGATGTTCTCAGCAGGTGGAAGATCCCCTACATTACTGTATTGTAAGATAAACTCTGTCTCGGCTCTTCTGTAAAGTTAGTTTGAGGGAACAATGTATGGTTAGGCTTAATAACATGTTTCATTTGAGTTAGGAATCATTCTGCTTAATGAATAATGGTGTTGGGAACTTGCGATATTTACAAAAATATATTGGTGAAATATAAGTTTGAAAACAGAAATCTAGATAAGATTTGAATCCAGGAAGGGCATTGGGCTGTTGATTGGGATACTTAGCTTTGAATTATGTTCTGCACAGATGTCTCAGGTAAATCAATATACAATGGCATAGGATCTTGTACCTTGGATGATTGCTTGTCGAAGAGATCATCCAGTCAAAAAGGGATAGTCTTTAGGATTAGGAAGATAGTCGGTATGTTAGAAAAAAGAGTGAGTATAGGATTTGGACCAAAAGTTCTTTAGCAATAGGGTTTCGGATAAAGAGTGAATGTAAATGTCAGCACATGTGAAGAGTCAGTCACAATGATGAACTGGGGAAAATATGTAGGAAAGCAGATATCAATAGAGACATTAGGAAATCTGGAAAATATAAAGTGAGTGATAGGATTAGTCATTTTCAACAGGGTTGAGGTTGAATATATTATCTTAAGAAGAAACAAATATGTAGTCACCAATAGGATTGATTTGAGAGCGTTAGGCAACCTGGATATGGATGTGTTTAGTAATCCATGCTCACTTTCCATTTAGGCTTTGGTGAAAGGTTAATAAAATAGGTACTTGTTACTTACTGTTTTTCTGTATGCTTAACAAAACACTGTTGAAGTCTTGAGGACTGTTTGCTAATCTTGTTTCCAGAATGTGCTGTCCCAAACTGCCAAACTGCAAATGTATACCCTCACCCGTTTGCACGCAAACCACCCACTTGCCCTGACCCATCAATAAACTTCCCTCCCTGCCCTCTCCAAGGAAAGCATATAAGCTCTGCTTAAGCTGTTCTCATTGCTCTCTGCTCTATTCAAGTGTGCTCTGAGCCCCAGAATGCTGGACCCATAATAAACCATTTACTGTTGCATGAGACATTTCTCTGGTGGTCTCTTCCTCTGATGCTTGCCCGACCTTTACATCTGGAGGCACGAGCAAGATCCGGCAGCAGCGGATGAAAGATCCCCAAGGGGCTCCTTTCAGGGTAAGTAAGGGAAATCTTTTTGGTTTTAGGTTTCAGGTTAGGGCTTGGCAAAATGGCTATTGGTGATGAGCGTGAGCTCTCTCTGACAGAGGCTGACATACGTGTCACAGAGCCACAGGCCACGTCCCTGGGGGATGCCCCAGAGGACTCAGGAAATCGAGGAACAATAGTCTCCTTGACTCAGTGATATTTTGCTTCGGATTCAGTATTGCCAGCCCATCAGGTTTTGCCGGCTACTCAGTCCTGGCCTCAGTATTGGACGTCCATTGCCTGTCTTTATTGTCTTGTCTTGTCAGTGTAGTGTGTGATTTCTTTCACTGTTTGTGTATCTCTCATTTTGGGACAGAGCACTTCAACACCTCTCTTCCTGACCCTTGATCACTGGACCAAAGTCTGCGCAAGGCCCAGAATCTTTCTTTTTCAGTAAATTGCTGGACCTGGAAGACCCTCTGTGCCTCAGAATGACCCACCTTTGGAGTTGGATAGCCCCTAGAAACATCTACTTCCCACTAATTTGAAACGTCAGAGATTTTGTCTTTCAACCGGGGCCACATAGACATCCAGATCAACAGCCATATATCTTAACTTTGCAGGACCTCTGCAAATCTCCTCCTACATGGGTGAAGCCTTTCTTTGTATCTGCACCCACTCCTACTCCTTCCACCATGATTCTATCTCACAAACCCTCTGCTCTTCCTCCTCCAACCTCTGTTCTCCCTGAGTGTCAAGACTCTACTGGACTCTCCTACCCTTCTTATCCGCTGCCGTCGTCCACCAACCCCCAACAACCTCTAAGTGATTCCTTTGCTGCTGACTCAGCCTCTCTGCCATTGGAGAAAGCTAGGCCGGCCCAGCGCCCACCAGATGACTCCCCCTTGTCACACACACAGCCCCTCCTTCCCTGGAGGAAGCTGGCCCGGCTAAAAGAACTCAAAGAACTCCCTGGCGTTTTCACACCTGCCTACTTGGGATGACTGCCAACAAATCCTAGGGATTCTCTTCATGACAGAGGAATGAGAGAGAAACTTTCTGGAAGCTGGAAAAAAATATCCTCGGACCAGATGGGTGACCAACACAACTTCCCAACATAATCAAAGCCGGCTTACCATTGAACTGACCCAACTGGGACCCCGACACCTTTGAAGGTAGGGAGCATCTGTCCACTTATTGCCGGGCCCTAATAGTGGGTTTCCAACCGGCCGCTAGCCAACCAAATAATTTGGCCAAGGTAAGAGAGATTATTCAAGGGCCTGATGAATATCCCTCTATGTTTCTAGAGAGAATTATGGAGGCATATAGGAGATATACTCCTTTCGATCTTCAGGCAGAGGATCAAAAGACATATGTCATGATGGCCTTCATTGGGCAAGCTGATCTGGATATTAAAAGAAAGTTACAATACTTAGATGGATTACAAGATATGACTTTGAGAGATTTACTCAGGGTAGCCGAGAAAGTATCCTATAAGAGAGAAACAGAGAGAACGAAAGGGAGCAAAGGGAGGATGACAGATGAAAAAGACAGATGAAGGTATTAACTAAGGTCCTGGTCACAACAATAAATAGGCCAGAAATTAAGAAACAGGGAGACAAGAAGCGATACCTGGGTCCCCACCAGAGGCCACCCTTGGCCTCAGATCAATGTGCCTACTGTAAAGAAAAAGGACACTGAGCCAAAAAGTGCCCTAGAAAGAGACATCCACGCCAGACAGCCTTTCTGACTCTGGAGGTTGACTGAGAATGTCGGGGCTCAGATCCCTTCCCCGAGCTCAGGGTAACTTTTGAAGTGAAGGGGACCCCATAAACTTTGAAGTGGATACAGCAGCAGTATACTCAGCCCTTAAGGCCCCACTGGGCCCTCTATCAAATAAAAGGTCTCTAGTTCAAAGGGCTAACAGCAGTAAATATCAGACTTAGACAACTAAGAGGACCATGGACATGGGGAAAGGAAAAATCCAACATTCCTTCCTAGTAATCCCAGAATGCCTGGCCCCATTGATGGGCAGAGATCTGCTCAGTAAGCTCCGGGCCAAAACAACTTTTAACCCCGAAGGCCCCAAAATGAAATTTCTAAATCCTTCATTAAAAACTCCTATAGTCATGGCTTTATAAATGTCAGTCGAAGATGAACATCCACTTTTCACACACCCCAAGAATGATCAAACAGGCAAGCTACCCCAGAAATGGATAACAGATTACCCAGATGCCTGGGCAAAAATTGTTGGGTTAGGCCTAGCCATGAAACAACCTCCAAGAACAGTGGAGTTAAAAACCTCAGCCTCCCCAATCAATGTCAAACAACATCCTCTGAGCAAAAATGCTAAAGATGGGTTAAGGCCCCATATTCAGAAATATCTGGCTTTAGGTTCCTAAGGCCCTGTCAATCGGCCTGGAACATTCCCCTGCTACCAGTAAAAAATCCAGGAACTGGGGACTATCCCCGTTCAAGACCTAAGAGAGATCAACAACAGAGTGCAGGACATTCACCCCACGGTAAATAATTTGTACAATCTACTTATCACTCTGAACCCTGAGTAGAAATGGTATGGACATAAAGATGCTATCTTTTGCATGCCTCTGCATAAAGACAGTCAGTTTCTGTTTGCTTTTGAGTGGGTAGACCCAGAAACCGGAACGTATGGTAAACTAACATGGACTAGACTCTCACAGGGGTTCAAAAACTCCCCCACTCTCTTTGATGAAGCCCTCCACAGAGATGTCAACAACTTCAGAACTATGCACCCCGAAGTCACCCAGCTTCAATACGTGGATGACCTGCTACTGCAGCCAACACCAAGGAAAACTGTGAGTCTGGGAACCAAGCACTATTATGTAAGCTTGCTCAACTCGGGTATAGAGCTTCTTCCAAAAAATCCCAAATTTGCCAGCAAGAAGTAGTCTTCCTGGGCTATTCCCTTAGAGGTGGTAAACGTTGGCTCACTGAGCCCAGAAAACAAACGGTTGTGCAGATACCCCCCCCCCAGCAGCAGACAACACAAAGAGTTTCTTGGGACTACTGGGTTTTGCAGGTTATGGATTCCTGTGTTTGCGTCCTTAACTTCTCCTTTATACCCGCTGTTAAAGGGAGATGCCCAATTCCAATGGACCCCTAAGCACCAGCAAGCTTTTGATAACATCTTACGACACTGGCACTGAACTCCTCAACTTCACTGAGCCAAGCCTGCAATTTCAGAAAGCCCTACACTACGTTAAAAATGTACATCAATTCACACACCTTGGTCCAAATAAACTGCAGGCATTCCTGAAGGATCAAGAACAGAGTTTTCCACTAACCGACTCACAGCGAAAGGACATAACTGAACGGGTAACAAAACCCTGTCCGTTCTGTCAATAGAACAATTACCCTTCCAAGCTTCCTGCAGGAAAGCACCTATGAGCAACCAGACCAGGAAATTCTGGGAAGTGGACTTTACTGAAATTTAGCCAGCAAGGTATGGACTTCAATATCTCCTAGTGTTTGTAGATATATTTTCAGGATGGATTGAAGCCTTCCCCACAAAAAAAAAGGCACAAATGGTGGTAGAAAATCCTGAAAGATATTTTTCTATGATACGGCCTACCTAAGGTAATAGGGTCTGATAATGGACCGGCGTTCATGGCCCAGGTAAGTAAGGGGTTAGCCAGGATCCTGGGGATAAATTGGAAGTTACATAGTGCTTATAGACCCCAGAGCTCAGGACAGGTTAAAAAAATTAATAGAACCATTAAAGAGACCTTAACGAAATTAAGCTTAGAGAGGGCATCAAAGATTGGACTATGCTCCTGCCTTATGCACTGTTTCATGCAAGAAATACTCCCTCTGTTTCTTTGTGTAACCTCACCTCCTATGAAATTCTCTATGGGGCCCCTCCTCCAGTAAGGACCTAACCACAACTCTAAGACCTACCGATCCCTTCCACACCCCCTTGCTTGACAAACTTAAAGCTATTGAAAGAACTCAGGGATACCTGTCAAAACAGCTGGCCACTGCCTACCAACTTGGTGAAGAGGAGACTCCACATCGATATCAAAAAAGAGACTTTATCTACATAAGATGACATCAGGTGTCATCCCTGGAACCCCGCTGGACAGGACCATAACAGGTGCTACTTATAAAACCTACAGTGGTAAAGGTAGACGGAATCACTTCCTGGATAATAATTCTCATCTCAAGCCTGTGCCCTGTCCAGACTCTGGCTTGAAAGTGGAAAAGACTGGTAACCCTTTCAAATTGCATATTTGCCATGTGGATAAGGCTATAGACTCTCCCCTTGGCCATCACTAGTCCTAACCATCATCAGCCCATTCAGCAGCGATGGCTGATCACAAATCCTATTAGACAAGAAGTATGGTCTGTCTCACATACAGCCCCCTTAGGGACCTGGTGGCCAACTCTCCACCCAGATATTTGTCAGCTGGGTATACGTCTTTCCAATTGGGATATCTCTGATGAAGAGGATCCCACTAAAATTCCATTAAATTTCTCCCGTACCATAGATAATGGAAACAAACATTATGGGTGTAGGGACACGCAAGCCTGATGCAGGTTGGCTAGCCTAGATTACTATGTTTGCCCGGTGGACTATCAAAGCCACAAACAACCACGGCTGTGTGGGGGAAAAGCCGTCTTCTTCCGTAAGTCATGGGGATGTAAGCATACAGGGGCTGCCTGGTGGAACCCAAACTCCTCATCAAATTCAGTTCACAGCATTGGCCATATTAACAATTAGACAACCAAAACCGATGGCCCCCAGAGGGGTCTCTAGATCCTCAAATTCTGTGTGACTATTTCAACTTCGGCAAGTGCTCAAAAGGATTGAAGAAAATTCCCCTATGTGTAGGCCTTTTCCCTCCTTTGCTCACATCACGAAATATGTTTCTCCAATAGATCCTTCTGCTCCAGATTCTCTGCTGTCACTCTCACATCAACAACCTGATTTCTCCCCTCCAATTACTAGATCAAAACCCCAAACCTCCGCTGGTTCTCAGACCATTGCCCCCATGCTGAGGCAGCAGGTACTGAGGTACCCTTCCACCCACTCACTCCTCTCTTCTCCTGTCAGTGCCCACACCGGGTCCCACCAGGTCCTCTTACCAGCTAACCCAAACCTCAAACCAGCTGAGGAGTGCCCTCAGACGCCTATCCAAGATGTAATGAAAATGGCCTTTAAAGTTGCTTTGTCATCACTAAAAACAGGTTACTAAGAATTTAAAGTCCCTCACAGGCTTTTTAGATACTCATTCCCGTTTTCCCATCTGCTCTACCTATTCTACTGCTCACGTTTTGTTGCCAGGAAAATCCCAAACCCTTTTCCCATTATTCTTTTATATCTCCTTTTCCTCATTCTCAGAACCACAGAACTGCTCTCACCCCCGGCCTTCCCCGTCTTCCCCTCTGTACCAGGCCCACAGAAAAATCTTAAATGGCCTTCTCCAGAAGTCTTCATCATGGCTGACTTTAGGACTTTAAGCAACAAAGTCCCTATCAAAGAGTTCAGTGTAGATAAACTTCCTCTTTTCGTGTTGCTCTGTTATACTTGGCCACTGGCTGGAAAAATCAGCCCTTCTAAGCTAGACACCCCCTTACTAGTTTTTCACAAAATATGTGAACAAGGCCTCTGGCCATGAGCTGAGGCTTCCAGAGATGGCTACATTTCCAAGATAAAGAAGTTACCAACTGGGCTCCATGGTAACAGCTGGCAGGGAGAAAATAAAAGAGAAGAAAAAAGCTCTCCCCCTCCCAGGAGTACTTAATAAGTTATCTTTCCCAGAGAAGAGGAAAATAAAAACAGAACCAAAAACTGCTTTTTGTGAACTTCTGCAGACTGTGAATTTCTGAGTCTTTTCCCTTACATGTTGGGTACAAAATTCTGAAACTACCTAAACTTGGGATTCAGGGGATTAATTGATTACAACAGAAGCAATGTCCTCTATATCCGGTTGCAACCAAATAGGACTGTTTCCCTGTCTTTGGTGCTATCTTAGGTGCCTTGCCTTGTCCATACCTACAACAGTATAATTCTATATACTTAAACATTGTTTATTCATAAAATTATCAACAGATGTGATTAATTATGTAATGGTGCAGATGTTTCCCCGAGTGCTCTATCATGAGGCAGGATCCTTTAAATTTCAAATAGGGGGGCATACAACCCGGTTCCGCTGGCAACCTGTATCCTTCACTTTAGCCATCCTATGAGGAATAGTAGTTGCTGCAGAGAAGGGCACAGGAACCACAGCCCTAATCCATGGGACACAACAAATGACCCAATTAGAAGCAGCAATAGACCAAAACTTAAAGATATTAAAAAACCACCATCACAGCTTTACAAGAATCTTTAACCTCTCTCTCTGAAGTTGTTTTACAGAACAGGCGAGGGTTCGACCTCCTCTTCATGAGAGAAGGGGCCTTTGTCCTGCATTGAGGGAAGAATGTTGTTATTATGCCTACCATACTGGAGTTGTAAAAGAATCTATGATTAAATTAAGAAGACGCATTGAAGAGCATCAACAAGAGAGAGAGGCCCAAAAAGGGTGGTTTGAGTCTTGGTTCACAGAGTCCCCCTGGGTAACTATGCTTTTATCAGCCCTGGCCGGTCCATTAATAATCCTCACATTATTGCTAACTGTAGGACCCTGTTTGCTCAACCGTGTAGTTTCCTTTCTCCAAGCTCAAATTGGACAAGTTAAACTTATGGTCATCAGAAATCAATATACCACACTAGCAGACATAAAATGTGACATCCTCAATGATCACTATTATGATTTAATGTAACCAAAAGAAAGTGGGGAATGAAAGGTAAATAAAATAGGTAATTGTCACTTCCAGTTTTACGGTATGCTTAACAAAACACTGTTGATATCTTGAGAACTGTTCGCTAATCTTGTTCCCTGAATGTTCTGTACCAACTGCAAAACTGCAGAATGTACTCCCTCACCCATTTGCACGCAAACTGCCCACTCGCGCTGACCCATCAATAATCTTCCCTCCCTGCCCTCTCCAAGGAAAGTATATAAGCTCTGCTTAAGCTGTTCTCAGGGCTCTCTGCTCTATTCAAGGGAGCTCTGAGCCCCAGCATGTTGGACCCCCATAAACTTTTGGCTGTTGCATTAGACAGTCCCTGGTAGTCTCTTCCTCCGATGCTCGCCTGACATTTACATTGGTAAAATAATAAGTGTGACCATTGCTTCTGTGTCGAAATGTACAAATTATTATTGGGGGTACAAATAGGTGTACCCTGTGATATGAATATAGAGATAATGCATGAATAGACAATACTGTGAATAAATAATATAATGGATTCCAAATTTAATAATGGATTCAATTGATATCTGAAAATATACAGGAAATCTTATATTGATATACATACATTCATTCCAACCAGTTAAACATCTAAACGTTATATTAGGATTATGATTTATCATGAAGAGTGTGTGAGTTTTGCTTCAAAATTGATTATGGAAGTTGAAAATAATGTGTTTGGAAAGAAGTCTCATGAAAAGACCAGACAAGAAACCTGGGGGAATCCATGTGTTCTGAAGCAGGAAGTTATTGAAAGTGAAACAAATGCCTATAAGTTTGCTCACTTGTGGATGAAATATATATCTTATGATGTGCATAAATTGAAGAAATAGTAATGTAGCAGTGTTGAATAAAAATGAATGTCAAAATACACATCATGTCCCATAGTAATCTACTTGCATTGATGTTAAACTGGGTCAGTTACTGTACAAATTTAGTATTTGTATGCAACGTTAACTAAAGTTAGTTTTCAGTACTGGTAACAAATATGTATTTCAGGTGGATGAATATTTCTGAGAATAATCTTGTGAATACTTGATTATAAATCCATACACATGAACATGAATGAATTTAGGGAGTGTATATAAGACACATATATTTCATATTTTGAAAAATCTGGAGAAAAAAAAAAAAAAAAAAATATATATATATATATATATATATATATATATATATATATATATATATATATATACAAAAAACACACATGCAGAGACATTAAATTACCAATATATATGCCAATCGAAATTTATCATGAAATATATATCATCCACAGATGCAAAAATATTTCTTTTACTGAACATGGATTTATGTTTAATGTTGTTCAACTAGGAAGCTCACCCATAGGTTGAATTTTACGATCCAACAGGGTTTAGGAGGAGTGATCTCTTCTCATAATTTGTATCTGCCAAGTCAGCCACCTCACAAGAATGTACATGTGATACCAGGTAGGATTCTATATGTGCATATAAAAATACATGTTCTGAATAGGCTACAGGGAAAGGGAGACAGGAATTTATATATTAATTAACTTTAAAAACACAAGGAGAACTATTTCAATTAAAAATTAACTAGATTTATAACACCTACCATTCATAATGCAAATGGCAAGTCCAAATATACACCATGCCTCCTTTGAACTGCTTGTATTTCTATTCTGTTTGGGTTAGTTTTCTCCATCATATTAGGATTAGCAGTCAGAGTCTAGTAGTTTATGAGTTAGTGTCAGGGATTAAGTATTTCGAATGGAAAATTGGAAAATGAATCCAATGTGTATGCATATATGTGCTACACAAAAATCTTCCCACTCTCATCCACAACAATGCCTTGACATTAACTTCGCCCCAAGTAAGACACAATTAGAGGAGAAGAGTTAGAAAATCTGTGAATGCATATGTGGAATGGAATATACTCAGGATTTCACAAACTTGGAAGTGGTAGAGCAGTTTCCAAAAGTAAGGCACATGGTAAACACTCCACAAACATGGAGTTCTGCTGGCCTAAAGACTTCTTGATAAACTGCCTCTGAGGTTGGGCACTTGAAATATATGTTGTTGTCAGTAGCTTTAGCTTACTTTCTAGTGAGACCATCAAAGCTGGGTCTGCATCTATGTGACCTGGAGGACATTGTTTCTAATTTTCCAATGAACATGAGGCAGCAGTGCCAATACTCTCTTTGTAGTTAAACTATGGCCACTGGGAGCTAAGTGACTCACCGTGTGAACTGTGAAGCCATTTGGTCCTCCTCCACTTTTCGTGGTGGTTCTTGCTGCTGCACTGGGACTTTGGTATTTTCTTCATGAAATACAAGGAGATCAACTGGGACACAGTGCTGGAGGGAGTTCTGTCACGTGTGGAGGTCACGGTCTGCATGTGAATGCACCAACCAGGATTCTATCCCACATGGGTTGCCCCTTTGTCCATAGCAACCTGATTCTGAACATTGCCTTGAAATCTCCCTATACAAAAAGATGCCTTTACATGGAAGGTTCTGCTGGCTGTACCATGTCATTCACAAGCCATTTGGAAGCCAGTGGCAGTTCCACATGGCCCCACCACAAGTTTTATCACACACCTTCACACCACTGCTCTAGGCCCACTAATTTGCAGGCTCCAACTTACTGGCATCTCTGTTCTACACAATTTTCATGAAACCTAGTCAGTCAAGGCACTGTCTGATACACTCATGATCAGCAATAGGACATCCAAAGATTCTCCAGTGCCACCTGGTCATGGGAATTCCAAAAATTTCATGGTGTTTATCTAGCCATTTTTTTTGAGGATGAAGTTGGAGGAACTGTGGTTTTCAAAAACCATTAAATGTTGAGGAAGCTCATTTCAATGAAACTCTGGAGAACTCTCATAGGCAAGGCTTCCCAAAGAGTTGTCAAAAGGTCACATGAAGCCAGTCCAATTGAAGTCTACAATGTGAGGTACATGTGTGTTTTGACTCTCAGCTATGGCTGCCAAGACATTAAGAAGAAAATCATGGATTATCTTGGCTGAGATTCCCAGTGCTCTGTGGCCTTGATCTAAGTTTATAAGGGCTACTCTTATGCGTGGGCTCCTAAAATCCCAACAAAGCTCATGGCAATACTTCTCTGAGGTCAGTTCCAGAATTCAGTCTCTATAGGGATTCACACTAGAGTTCAAGCCCAGGTGGACCCAGTGATTTCTTCCAATCGCCACACAAATGACCAAAATTTAAACGAAAACACTCCCATATGGCCCTCATCTTTTCCACATAGACACTCATCATAACCTCTAGCTGGAGGTTTCTATGAGGGGCGCTGGACAAGACAGTGTCCAAAATAAGCTCACTTGCCCGTCATTTGCCTAAAGTCAGGGTGGCCTGGAAACCCTTCCTCTGAACCAGGAGTGATCAAATAGGCCTACCATTATTACTGTTCCACTTCTCCAATTTGAGGCCTACTGACTGTGGCGTTTAGATTCTTCATGTGGATTGGGGTCATGAGAAAACCCAAGCACCAATGGGCTAGACTCTGAAGGGCTTTGAAAAACTCATTTGACCCAAAGGATTCCTATTCTCACCTTATGGAGGTCAGGAAACTTACAGAGGAAGGCGAGAGACTTCACCCATAATGAGTACTCTTTTGGCCATTTTGGTTTTGGATGCACACATGGCATCTTTCTTTAGATCCATCAGGTGCTGAGAATCTAAGCCACAGCCTCACACAGGGCCAACAGGCTGATTCAGACACATCCCTTTCGAAATCAATTACTCAAAGAGGGACAGGTGATGCCCATTCATTTACATTAGAGAACTGTTTTATTCAGGCTTCACAACGGGGTGGCCTTAGGCAAAGACCTTCCTGACATTCAGTGCTATAGAACAATAGGTAAGCAAAAGTCCCAAAGCAGGGTTTCTCCACTGAGACTTTCCTGGTAACATTGATATCTGAGTTTTCTGAGATTCTCGCCATTCCCTTCAGCTATCCAGTACATGGCCAAGTCACAGAGCTTGGAGGTGGTACCTATCTTGGTCACAAAATCATGAGCCTATTCTGGAGAGTGGCCAGAATTCAGGAAGAAAACAGGAACTTAGGAAGATTTCAGGTCTTGCCCACAAATAAGGCAACCCTCTGTCCTTTTATAAATTGGGCAGCGTGAATGTTGGGAAGCTTTCTCCTAGACAGGACACATCCATTGATGCATTTTCTTTTGTAATGTCTACACCCACGGACACAGTGGGATACACAGACATAGAAACACTTGCCTTGTCAAATGACTTAATAGAAACAGTCCACTCCAAACCAAACAAACCAACTTTCCTACCTATTCTCAGAACATGAGACAAAACCACAAACCCACACTCATTCCCACAAATGCACCTCCTTCCCCCAAGAAGGTCTGTTACTAACCGGAGTGTCCTCTGCCTGGTGAGCCATTCTTTGTTCACTCGAAATGGCCTGTCTGTTCTCCTTGGCCCACTCTGTGAAGTTGTCAGGAGCCAGCTTTGAGCCACCACTACCTGCATTCTCAGGGAAGACACCTCTTCAGATTTTTTCTGGCATTTGACCATCTTCACATCTGTAAGTACCAAGAAAGACTGACTCTTTCCATGATAAATCCAAAAAAGTGAGATCTCTGTGACTGTTACTGGGCCTGACCCTATGTGCCTGGTTTCCGGGATCCCAAGTTCAGAGAATTCCATCACAAAGAAGTGAGGTAGGTCACTTCCTTCATGAACTGAATGAGCTCACAGCCTTGGAAAACACTTTGTCCTAACAGTTTCTTCCTAAGGTCCCATGAGATGGAGGCTGCCCCTACTTCCTGTGACACTTTCACAAGTTAGAATGGTATATCAACAATAGGTACTGGGGGAGAGATCTCCACACAGGGTTGGTTTGGTCCATTTTGTCTACATTAAAATGTGAGAGGCTTATTCAGACACATCTCTTCATCCTGACCAGGTTGTTTGCCATGGAAAATGACTTTTGCTCTCTCAGGTCCTTCATAGCATTCTATATCTTCTTCAGGGATAATTTCTGCATGGATCTTTGAGATTCTCAGCAGGTGGAAGATCCCGTATATTCCTGGATTGTAAGACCAACTCTATCCCTGCACTGCTGTAAAGTTAGATTGAGGGAACAGTGTATGGTTAATGTTAATATCATGTTCTATTTGCGTTAGGAATCATTCTGCTGGATGAATAACGGTATTGGGAACCTGAGATATTTACAAGAATATATAGGTGAAATATAAGTATGGAAACAGAAATCTAGGGAAGACTTGAAGCCAAGTAGGACTTTGGGCCCTTGAGTAGCATACTTTGCTTTGAATTATATTCTGCACAGATGTCTCAGATAAATTGATATACAAAGAAATAGGATCGTATACACTAGATGATTGAATAACATACAGAATATCCAATAAAAAAGGGATAGTCTGTAGGATTAGCAAGATAGTCAGTAGGTTTAGAAAGAAGAATGAGTATAGGATTTGTACCAAAAGTTCTTTACAAATAAGGTTTCGGGTAGAGAGTGAATGTAAATGTCAGCACATGTAAAGAGTCAGTCACAATGACGAATTGGGGAAAATATGTAGGAAAGCAGATATAAATAGAGACATTAGGAAGTCAGTAAAAGTATGAAGTCTGTAATTTGTTTAGACATTTTCAATGGTTTGAGTCTGAATATATAACCTTAGGCAGAAACTAATATGTTGTCACAAATTGGATTGACTTTTGAGAGCATTAGGTAACCAGAACATGGATGTTTTTATTAATCCATGCTCACTTTTTATTTAGGCTTTGGTAAAATCATAAGTGTGACCTTTGCATTTTGTGTCCAGAATATTATTGTGATAAAATGTATATGTAGATCAGGTGACTTGAGTATTTCTTCCACCACTTCTGTAGCAATATTTTGTAGATGTATAAATTACTATTGAGGGTACAAATAGGTGTACCCTGTGTCTATGAATATGCAGATAATGCATGAATAAACCATACTCTGTGTAAATAATATAACTTGCTCTACTTTAAATAATGGATTGAATTGATATCTGAAAATATAAAAGAAATCTCATATTGATATACAATCATTCACTGCAACCAGTTATACATCTAATGGTAATATTATGGTTGTGGTTTATCCTGAAAGGTGTGTGAGTTTTGTTTCAAAAGTGATTATGGAAATCAAAAATAATGTGTTTGGAAAGAAGTCTCATGAAAAGAATAGTCAAGAAACCTGTAAGAATACATGTGTTCTCAAGAAGGAAGTGATTGAACATTATATATCATACTATATATAATGTGCATAAACTGCAGAAATAGTAATGTACCAATGTTGAATAAAAATGAACATCAAAATACACATCATGTCCCATAGGAATCTAATTGCATTGATGTTAATCTGGGTCAGTTACTGTAGAAATATTAGGATTTTTATGCACCATTCACTGAAGTTACTTTTCAGTACTAGGAAAAATGTATGTATTTAAGTTGGATGAATATTTCTGAGAATAATCTTGTGAAAATTTGATTATAAATCCACATAAATCACAAAACATTATAAACACAAAAGTCACATGGACATTAAAATGTAGCAATATATATGCCAATTTAAATCCATCTTGAAATATATATCATCCACTGATCCAAAACTATTTATTTAATGAACTTGAATTTATGTATAATGTTGTTCAGCTAGGAAGCTCCCCCATAGATTGAATTTTCTGTTCCAAATCAGTGTTTAGGAGGAGTGATCTCCTAAATGTTTATGCAAATATGTGCTACACAAAAATCTTCCCACTCTCATCCAGAACAATGCCTTGATATTACCTTCACCCCAAGTAAGACACAGTTGGAGGACATGAGTTAGAAAATCTGTGAATACATATCTGGAATGTAAAATGGTCAGGAGTTCACAACCTTGCAGGTTGTAGAGGAGTTTCCAAAAGTAAAGGACAGGCTTGATAGACCCAACCTGATCTTTTATTAGAATTGGGAGCCATCTTGCCAGAAAGCCATGAAAAGATAATTTGGGCTTTACTATAAATTACTGCAAATTCTGAACCTGCTTGGAATGCCTGTCCGTGCCTTGAACTCATCCATGCCTGGCTCTCTGACCAGATAACAGTGCTCTCTGAAACATTAGTGACACCTAATAAATATTGGCCTTCCCAGGCCAGACAACGACCCTCTCTGAGTCTCTAATGGTCCTCATAATTTCTGATGTTGGGGCCAGCAAAAAAATGTAAACTACCATCAGTGTGATGCTTTCAAAGTTCTGTTATCTGTAACCCCCTTTTTGTGTAACTTTCTGGGCTATATAGCTGGGCTGTAGGAAAGGTGGTGTTGCTGTCTTGTTCCCGCCATTTTTGGAGGGAGAGGCAGCCTGGCCAGTTTTAATAATAAGCCTGCCTTAATTTGATTTTAATTGGAGTCACTGGTCTTTTCTTGCATCCTATTCCAACATTTTGGAGTTCCCCAGTGAGATGACCCTGCCCGACCAGATCACAAGACCAGACTGCTGAAAATTCTGAAGCTGGCCTTCCCTCCAGGGCTACGGGCTGGGGAGCCACTCTAGGGGGTGCACAACTTGAGATGTTCCAAGGCCTTGGTGTCGGTCTGGGGAGCACTGCAGTGAACCACCGCACTGAAACTATTAGCAAGTACCTGGTGGAGGAGGCCTCCATAGGTAAGTGGCACCTTGATAACATCTTATATCTGGATAAGGGAGATCTCTTCTAATGACATAGAGGTGGCCTGGGGAGGCTCACATTCACTCCTGTCCAGGATAGTAATGAGAATCGTTCTGTCCTCTGTTCCGTTCTGTAGGGAATTCCTCTGGAAGGTTAGAGAGGTGCCGAGGGACACGCATGCGCTCCTACCCCAGAGCTTTAGCAAGACGTTGAATTGCTCATCTGTTTTTCTGTTTTGGCACCGGGATTCTGTTTTTTTTTTTTTGTGTGTGTGTGTGTGTGTTTTGTTCTGTGTTCTATATGTTTTTTGTTTGTTTGTTTTTGTGCGTTTTGTTTTGTGATTTCTGTGATAAAATCTTAAGGATATTGAACGTGAAAATGGGTAACAAAGCAAGTAAGCCTGACACCCCTTTGGACTGTGTTTTAAGGAACTGTGATGAACATTACCACCATTTGTTAAGCAGAATGAGAGAAGGCCCTAGCTGGCTGCCTGGAGCACACCCAGTGCAGATGGTAATGCCTGCTGGGGAATGAAGAACTGAGTATCTCCCAGCATCTGCCGAAGCCCTGTTGCTTCAGGGAATTCCCTCCTTCGATCCCTGCACTGCAAGGATAATGCCACCTCTGTCTTCTTAAAAAAAGAGAAAAACAAAAAGGGGACACTAAATGCAGTAAAGTCGCCATGGAGACACTTTATTTTATATTTCAGGTTGCTCCTCTGTGAAAACATTTGGTCCCCTTGTGGGGACATCTGTGGTGCCACTGGAGAAGGAGATTTTTCTCTTATTTGCTCTGTTTTAAAGGGTTCTGTCTGTCAGCCATTGTCTGGAGTTCATTTCTGTCTGTCTTGTGCCTTTTTTCTAGCCCTTTAAGACATGTGCAATAATGTGTTAATATTATAAATTGTTTCTTGGAAATGATCTTAGCTGAATGTGTGTCTAAATGATGATGTTTCATTGTACCAATCTGGTATCTGAATGGGTTTTTGAAGCATTCCACAATCTTGCAGTTAAAAGTCGGGTTTAGGTATTTGTTTAGTTCATGGTTTCAGATAATTCATGCCAGAGAACTTAAATACTTAGGATGGAAAACTAAAGAACTCTACTTCCAAGTTGGCAAGTAACTTCCCAATCATTCAGTCTTTTTTTCACCAATTTTAAATTAGGTAGCCTGGGAAAATGTCACTATGTGTACCAGGGCATTAATTTGGACAAGGATACTAAATCATAGTATGATATCTGTTGACAAAACAACTTGAAAAGATATAAAATTTTGTGAATTGTATCTTAAACTTGTATCATAATTTTCAACATCCTAACATGACAATTATGGTTAAAATACCTTAGGCCTAAGGTTTCTGCTCAGAATAGCCTTTTTTTCCTTCTTCTTCCAGACCTCAGCCAGGACTTATTTTGAAATGCAAATGAAAGAAGCCTGTAAGCTTAGTAGGAGACTTATTTGAGGCCTAAGGGAAAAAAAAGGTAAATTGTATGGTATTTACTAATTACTGGCCAGTCATTTTTCTAGGACTCATAATTTTTTCCTTAGGTTCTTTATTTATTTTTTGAGCTCATGATTTTGCTCCTACAGACCTAGGTTAATGTTTTTCTGATCAGTAATATCTTTGACCAACTGTGGAATTTTTAAATCATTGCAATGGAGATTTCACCTGTGAAAAGCTACAAGGCCTTCACTTTTATTATGTGTGCACAATTTGTTATGTGTTGTATGTCTATATATATATATATATATATATATATATATATATATATATATCTCCATATATCATATATATGATACACAAATTAACCTATATAAGGAGCACTCATATTAAAAAGAACTCATAAAAATAATTTTAAAAAGTGGATCCAAAGATCTTTAATTCACGTGATTTAAATGTTTCAATTTAAATTGGGTAAACAGATAAATATAAATGTCTTTAAATTTAAGCTTACAAGTTTTTCTAGGTGTTCAAAAATCTAGTAAACTATTAATGTCTACAAAAGGTCTAATATGCCTTTGTTCCAGGACTTTTCTTTCAATCAAAAAAATGGTTTACAGTGTTCAAAAAATTTGTCTAATATTTTGATAAATAAGTAAAGTTAATTTGATATGGGTTTACTCATTCATGAGTACTTTTGTTTGATATCTGATTGATATACTAAGGTCTGTATAAGTTTGTACTAAAGTCTGTATAAGATTGTAAAAATCAGTCATGTGTAAAAGAGACAAAAATTTCTTAAACATAAGTTTACCCATAACATTAAGTTTATTAAGATTTAATTTTTCTAGAGCAAGCAACCATAAAAATTAAACAAATGTTTAAATAAGAACTGTTATTTTAGAGCACTGTACTGCCATTTCTTTAAAAGCTAAACTTGGTTAATGTAGAAACTTCAATGCAATTGTGATGCTATTAATGTGCTCATATTTTCCAGTTATACAACTCTATAAGCTAGAAACATTAAAAGAGCATTATATCAAGCAGGTGTTCTGAAGTTGTATGGTAAATAAAATATATATTGGGGATTTATTTACCTGTTATCAATAATATATGTAAAGTTTTATGTTACTTTTTACATTGTGGAACAATTTAAATGTATTTTTAAGTTAATGAGACCCTAATCTATGTAAAGGTTAAAATCTTTCAGCCGTACTTTAATTCATGTTTTAAATGTGATATCATATGGTGTGAGCTAATGTTCATGTGACCTCAAACAATTTATGTAAACTTTGTAAAATGATATTTAAAAAAAAGATCAGCTTGAGAACTAAAGCATTTAAGATTTATAAGGAGCCCTGCTTACCTGAGATAAGACTCTGTGTCCCATCTTACTACATGTGAGAATGACTACGAAAGCAGTAGGTCAGATTTTATTTCATTTAAAGTTATGTTCAATTTTTTTTTTCTGTCAAGATTACTAGGATCTCAAAAAGGTGATATAATATATAACTCACCAAAAAATTCAGGGTAGCTATTACATGAACTAAGTATTTTTACTCTTGTTAAAAAATTTTATTTTTTAATTTCTTTATAAGTGATCTAAAGATTCCCTGTTGGTGTTTTACAGAAGTGTTGCTTTAAGAACACAACATGGGTTAATTTAAGAAAATAAGTCATCAACTACAAGACAGACAGAATAATAAGATCCCAATTAATAAAATATAAATAATTATAAACTTATAGACATTAAAGTGCAGTACTCTTAATATATGGCTGTTAAAATTTATTTGCTGGTTGTTTCAGATTAGGATTCAAAATTAAAGTTAAATGAAAAGGGCCAAAAAAAAAAAAAACAATATTTGACTCTTGCCCTTTGAGTCAGTCTGAATCCAGGGAATAGGGGACTTCTCTATGAGCTTTGCAACTCTGGGCCACATAACCTCCCGATCAGGGAGATTAATGAGACCACTGGAGAACAGAAAGCCAATCAGTGCATTTGCTACAAAGAGGAGAGTCATCAGGAAAGGGAGACATCCCTGATGCTTCTGAGGGAAGCCACATGGTCAAGCAAGACCTGAACCCACCTAGCTCAAATTGCACTAGCAGAACTGAGAAGCTTCTCTCAAGTTTCCCAAGGAATGACTCCCGTAAAAGCTCAGCTGACTGCTAACAATAGACAGAAACAAAAGTCATTTGACTGCTTCATCTTAAACACTTAGCAAAGACAGTTAAAACCAAAATACAGCCATTCCTGGGCATTTTAAATAATAATAATAATAATAATAATAATAATAATAATAATAATAATAATAATATTTTAAGGTATACACTTTATGTTAGCCTCCCAAAATAAGTAAAACTGTTGGCTACAAAGACTATCAAGAGGAGCTGCCAGAGGCAGAAGTTTTTAGTTTAAGGCCTACAGATATTCCTAACCTACAGGTAGGCTTGGTGTTTGCTAGTACGATTATCCAGCCCTGAGTAACAGAATTAAATGTTTCTCTATTAGACACAGAGGTCATACTAGTGAAAGGATTTTGCAAAATCAGATGACATTAAATTATTAAACTGTATATTATGGGGAGGGACAACTGTAACACTAAAAGTTAAATATTAAGTTGACAGTCCTGATAATTGGGGATATTAAAGACTGGTGAGGGAACTTCATACAGTGACATGATCCATCTACTGCAACATTTATTCAATACTCATGTTTTTTGTTTCTCTCATAGAAGAACCCATCCCCAGATGACTTTACAACCTGTTCTTCCTCAACAAGACTTCAAAAAGAACTGACTTCTAAAAGGCAACTCATATTCCTCAACTGACTTCAAAAAGGCAACTCATGTCTCTCACGCCATGCACACTCATGTCACCCTCTCTCAGCTGAGAAGAAGGCAAAATGAGAGACGACTCTCCACTTACACCAATGGAGCCCAAAATAAATAGACTATCAATATAAGTAATTAATTAAGTCAGGTAATATCATGGAGACTGGTTTTCGGTGAGTTCTAAAAATTTGGAGACTGTTAACTGAGGGATTAAAATTTCCTCAGTGCTTTTCCACTAACCTATCAAGGATTACAAAGGGACACATAAGAAAAGGGGGGAATGATAGACCCAACCTTATCTTTTATTAAAATTGGGAGCCATCTTGCAACAAAGCCATGAAAAAATCATTTTGGCTTTACTGTAAATTACTGCAAATTCTGAACCTGCTGGGAATGACTGCCCGTGCCTTAAACTCAGGCATGCATGGCTCTCTGACCAGATAGCAGCCCTCTCTGAAACTTTGTCACACCTCATAAATATTGGCCTTCTGTGGCCAGACAATGACCCTCTCTGAGGCTCTAATGGTCCTCATAAATTTTGATGTTGGGGCTAGCAAAAAAAAAAAAAATGTAAACTCCCATTAGTGTGATGCTTGTCAGAGTTCTGTTATCTGTTACCCCATTTTTGTGTAACTTTCTGGGCTGCAAACCTGGGCTGTAGTAAAGGTGGGGTTGCTCTCTTGCTCTCGCAATCTTTGGAGGGAGAGGCAGCCCAGCCAGTGGAAATAATAAGCTTACTTTAATTTGATTTTAACTGGAGTCAGTGTTCTTTTCTTACATCCTGGTCTAAGAGGTAAACACTCCACAAAAATAGAGCTCTGCCGGCCTAAAGACTTCTTGAGAAACTGCCTCTGAGGTTGGGTACTTTAAATATAATTTGTTGTCAGAAGGTTTAGCTTCTTTTTTATTGAGACCATCAAAGCTGGGTCTGCATGTATGTGAATGGAGAGCATGGTTTCTTATTTTCCAATGAACATGAGGCAGCAGTGCTGAATTCTCTCTTGGTAGGTAAACTGTGGCCACTGGGGGCTAAGTGTCTCCCCGTGTGGACTGTGAAGCCATTTGATCATCCTCCATTTTTGTGGTGTTTCTTGGTGCTGCACTGGGAGTTTGGTATTTGCTTCACGAAATACAAGGAGTTCAACTGGGACACAGTGCTGGAGGGAGTTCTTTCACGTGTGGTGGGTCAGGAACTGCAGGAGAATGCACCAACCAGGCTTCTATTTCACACAGCTTTTTCCTTGACCATACCAACCTGATTCTGAACATTGCCTTGAAACCTCTCCATATAATAAGATGCCTTTACATGTAAGGTTCTGCTGGATGCACCATGGCAGCCAAAAGGCATTTGGAAGTCAATTGGAAATCCACACGGCCCCACCTCAGATATTTTATCACACACCTGCACACCACTGCTCTGCCCCCACTACTCAGCATTCTCAACTTACTGGCATCTCTGTTCTTCACCATTATCATGAAATCCAGTCAATCAAGGCACTGTCTGGTACACTCATGATCAGCAACAGGAGATCAAAAGGTTCTCCAGTTCCACCTGGTCATGGGAGTTTCAAAAATTTCAGGGTATTTATCTAGCCACTTTTCAAGGATGACGTTGGAGAAACTGTGGGTTTCAATTCATTCAGGAACTATTTAATGTTGAGGAACCTCATTTCAATGAATGCTCTGGAGAACTCTCAAAGGCAAGGCTTCCCAAAGAGTAGCCAAATAGTCACATGAAGCCTAGCCCATCGAGGTCTACAATGTGAGGTCCATGTGTGTTTTGACTCTCAACTATGCCTGTCAAGTCTTTCAGAATAAAATCATGTGATATCCTGGCTGAGATTCCAAGTGATCAGTCGAAAGCCACCCTTGGCCTAGATTTCAGTTTCCAATGGCGACTCTCATGCGTGGCCTTCTAAAATTGCAACACAATTCATGACAATACTTCTCTGATGTCAGTTCCAGAACTCAGTCTCTAAGGTGAATCATACCAAAGTTCTAGCCCTGCTGGATCCAGTCATTTCTTCCAACCACTACACAAATGAACACAATTAAAACCAAAACACTCCCACATGGTCCTCACCTTCTTCCATATAGACACTCATTATAACCTCTGGCTGGAGGTTTCCATGAGGGGCGCAGCACAAGACAGTATCCAAAACAAGCTCCCTTATCCCTTATTTGCTTAAAGTCAGCTGGGCCTGGACACCATTCCTGTGAACCAGGAGTGATAAAATAAGCCTGGCCTTAATACTGCTCTGCTTCTCCAATTTGAGGCCTACTGACTGTCAGGTATAGATTCTTAATGTGATTTAAAGTAATGAAAAAACCCAAGTTCATATGGGCTAGCCTCTGCAGGGCTTTGAAGAACTCATTTGACCCAAAGGATCCCTAGTCTCATTTGATGGAGATCAGAAACCTATCAGAGTAAGGCAAGATACTTCATACACAATTACTGATATTTTTGCCATTTTGGTTTTAGAAGCACACATGGGATCTTTCTTTAGATCCATCAGGTGCTGAGAATCTAAGCCACTGCCTCACACAGGGCCAAGTGGCTGATTCAGACACATCCCTTTCCAAAGCAATTAAGCAAAGATACACAGGTGATGCCCATTCATTTCCATTTGAAAACAGTTTTCTTCAGGCTTCACAAATTGGTGGCCTGAGGCAGAGACCTTCCTGACTCTCAGAGCAACAGAAAAATAGGTAAGCAAAAGGCCCAAAGCAGGGTTTCTCTACTGAGAATTTCTTTGTCACACTGATATCTGAGTTTTCTGAGATGCTTGCTATTCCCTTCAGCTATCCAGTATATGGCAATGTCACAGAGCTTGGAGGTGGTACATATCTTGGACACAAAACCATGAGCCTACTCTGGAGAGTGGCCAGAATTCAGGAAGAAAACAGGAACTTCGGAAGATAGTAGGTGTTGCCCGTCCCTAAAGCAACCTGCAGTCCACTCATAAATTGGGCAGGATGAATGTTGGCAAGCTTTCTACTAGACAGGACACATCCATTGATGCATTATCTTTTATAATGTCTACAACCACGGACACAGTGGGATACACAGGCATACAAACAATCACGTTGTCAAATGACTTACTATAAACAGTCCACTCTAAAGCAAACAAACCGCCTTTCTTACCTATTCTCAGAACATGAGACATAACCACAAAATCACAATCACACCCACAACGACACCTCCTTTATTCAAGTAGGTCTGTGACTAATTGGAATGTACTCTGAATGATGGGCCATACTATGTTTCCTTGAAATGGCCTGTCCTTCTCAGATCTGGTCACCCTGGCCAACACTGTGAAGTTTTCAGGAGCCAGTGGTGAGCCACTACCTGCTTTCTCAGGAAATTCTCCTTTTTAGAGCTCTCTTGGCATTTGGCAATCCTCACATCAGTAGGTACCAAGGAAGACTTACTCTGTCCTTGGTTATTCCAAACAACTGAGCCCACTGGGTAAGAAACTGGGACTGACTCTGGGTGCCTGGCTTCCTGGATCCCAAGTTCAGAGAGATCCGTCATCAAGGAAGAGAGGTAGGTCACCTCATTCAGGAACTGAATGAGGTTACTGCCGTGGCAACCACTTTGTCCTAACAATTGCTTTCAAGGGTCCCATGAGATGGTGGCTGCCCCTACCTCCTGTGACACTTTCACAAGTTAGAATGGTATATCAACCATTGGCACCTGGGAACAGTTCTCCACACAGGCCTGGTTTGGTCCATCTTCTCTACATTAAGAAGAGAGAAGCTGTTTCAGACACAACCCTTCATCCTGACCAGGTTGTTTGCCATGGAGGATGACTTTTGCTCTCTTAGGTCCTCCATAGCTGCTTACAACTTCTCCAGGAATCATTTCTGCATGGACCTTTGAGTTTCTCAGCATGTGGAAGATCCCCTATATTCCTGTATTGTAAGAACAACTCTATCCCTACTCTTCTGTAAAGTTAAATTGACTGAACAGTGTATGGTTAGGTTAACTAACAGGTTCGATTTGGATTAGGAATCTTTTTGCGGGATGAATAATGGTATTGGGAAACTGCGATATTTACAAGAATATATAGGTGAATTATAAGTATGAAAACAGAAATCTAGCTAAGATTTGAAGCCCAAAAGGGCATTGGGCCCTTGATTGGGATACGTAGCTTTGAATTATGTTCTGCACTGATGTGTCAGGTAAATCGATATACAATGGCTTAGGTCAGTGTACCATGGATGATTAAATGTAGAAGAGAACTTCCAGTCAAAAAGGATAGTCGGTAGGATTCGGAAGATTCTCGGTAGGTTTAGAAAGAAGAGTGAGTATAGGATTTGGACCAAATGTTGTTTAGCAATAGGGTTTCTCGTAGACAGTGAATGTTAATGTCAGCACAAGTGAAGAGACAGTCACAATGATGAACTGGGGAAAATAGTTAGGAAAGCTGATATCAATAGAGACATTACAAAATCAGGCAAAGTATAAAGTGAGTGATAGGATTAGATATTTTCAACAGGGTTGAGTTTGAATATATAATCTTAGAAAGAAACAAATGTGTAGTGACCAATAGGATTGAAATTTGACAGCATTAGGCAACCTGGACATGGATGTTTAGTAATCCATGCTCACTTTTCATTTAGTCTTTGCTACAATCTTAAGTGTGACCTTTGCTTTTTTTGTCCAGAATATTACTGTGATAAAACGTATATGTAGATCAGGTGACATGACTATTTTTCCACCATTTCTGGCAGCAACATATTCAAGACGTATAAATTAGTAATGGGGGTAAAAAGAGGTGTACCCTTTGTCTGTGCATATAGAGATAATGCATGAATAGACCATACTGTGAATAAATAATATATCTGGTTCCGACTTTAAATAATGGATTGAAATTATATGTGAAAAAATACAAGAAATCTTATATTGACATACAAACATTCATTCCAACCAGTTATATATCTAATGGCCACATTAAGGTTATGGTTTATCATGAAGGGTGTGTGAGTTTTGCTTCAAAAGTGATTATGGAAATCTAAAATAATGTGTTTGGAAAGAAGTCTCATGAAAAGACCAGTCAAGAAACCTGGAGGAATACATATTTTATGAAGCAGGAAGTGATTGTGAAACAAATGCGTATAAATTTGTGAACTTGTGGATGAAATATATATATCCTATGATTTGTAAAAATTGAAGAAATAGTAATGTGTCGCGACCCCTTGCCCGCAAGGAAGACGCAACTCAGGAATCTTCTTTCAGCAGTTTATTCAGGCCTTGATTTAAGTATCTTTTAGTGACTCCCTTTCTTTCTTCTTCTTCCCCTCGAGGGCCCAAGCACAGCCTAATAAAGCCTCCCACGTACCAATCTTAAGCTGCCGCGTGGGTCTTTCTTATAGGGTGGCAAGAGATAGCGTGCCAACTCTCCACAAAGGAATTTGATTTATCACAGGCCATAGTGGAAGCCGGCGCCATCTTCTAATGGCGGCCACAATTTACAACAATGGCTTACTACAGTTCCCCCTTCTAATTTATAAAACAATGCAGGCGAAAGTAGAGGTCCTATCCTACTGTGCAGAAGTGGCTGCAATGTATGGTTCAGTCCTAAGGAGGCGCCTTCCCCAGACCTGACCCCATATCAGCCGACGCGTTTTTTCGTAGGGCGGGGGTGTGGACGTCAAACCCGCATGCAATAGGACATGCTTTCCTTGAGGTCCGTTGAGGGATCACTCAAGTGCAGTGCTTTGCCTCGCATCCTGCATCGTGATGAAGGTGGACGACGGGGGACAGCTGAGGCTGTTCTGTGGCTGTATACAACGACAAACGAGTTGACAGCACCCTGAAAGAAAGGCACGGACTTTAAGGCAATAGAGAAGCATTAGTGTGGAAACCCACCTGCGTGCAATGGCAGCAAGACCGGCAGAGTGCAAGGGCTTTCCAACACTAAGAGAATAACGAGGAAAGACATGCCCATTCCAGTGCAATGTTATAACACCTTGGGGTGCAACGACCATGTCAAAGATTTACTGTTTAAGCTGCGCAAGCCAGACTTGAGGTGAATTGCCATTTTCTAAAGCTGCAAGAGCTTGGATGATCATAGCCTTATCGTGAGCATTGCGGGCCTTGAGGCGACAGAGAAACCACAAACAGAGAAACATACCGAAGCAACACATTGCACCAAAAATGCCTACCCCCACCCACTCTTTAAAAAAGGAAAAAGCAGAAGATATCCAATCGGTGAATTGACCCAAAGTCACGGGATCAACACGGGTGTTATTTAAGACAGCTATCTGGGTTAGTTGAGACTGGATCATGTCTTCCGCTTCCATGGACCAATTTCCAGCCAAATATTCGCCAATGATGCGGGAAGCATTCCTGGAATCATTAAATCTGACAGAGGTTATGCATAAATGTGCACGTTGGTCAACACAACCCAAAAGTACTAAGTCAGCCAATTCTTCTACCTGAGTTTGGAGTAAATCTATTCTTTGGTTGGCAGCTAAAATCCCTGACAAAATATGTTGATTAATTGTATTTTGGGATTCAAGTATAGTGGAAGTTTGTTGGATAACTTGATTAATGGTGGCAGCAGTTTGTACTTGATTGGCCATAGCCATTCCGGCTGTAACCGCTGCAGCAGCAGATATCGCCACGGCTGTCACTATAGCCGCTGTGATTCCAAAATCTCTGCGGATTCTAAGTAGCTCAACAATAGGGAATCTATCAGGATCCGCAGTGACCGGGATTGGGACAAAAGTTGGAATTTTCATAACCACTGCTACAGTCCAGGAACCATTCCAACACTCAGATAAGAGACAGGTAGTATGAGAACAATCCAGCATCCCTGATGAGGTGGCCTCAGCCAAAAGGAATAAGAAGGGGGATTGGACACAGACCATTGCAGGAGGCAATGTGGCATTATACAACAGAGAGTTGAATGAAACAGATGTAAGTCTATTACCTTGTTCACTTTCCCTAACAGAACCAGAAATATTAGCCAGCCAACTTTTGGCTCCTAGCAACTGAGCCAATGCAGAAATATCGGCTGAAGCCCCCTTTTCATTAGAAATCAGCCATTGAAACCAGGACCAACCTACTCCTGTAGAGGAGCTGGCACTATTGTTAAAGTTATAAACATACCTCTTAAGAGAGGGGGAAAGAGAGAAACCTTTAGCAACCTGATGTTTCTCCCAAGAATGATCCTGACAAGGCGTAAATGTTGGGGGGAAACCAAGATAAGGGGAACAGTAAGGAGAGGCCTTAAAATGAGTGGCATTATAAATACTACTAGAAGAAGGAGGCACTGGAATTAGTACCTCGGAGATAATAGCCAAGGTAGTTATGTTGAGAGCAGAGCTGCTGTTTGCAGGGGTCCCTGAGCCTGATTGCTTCCCAGAAACTACCTTGCTCAATATATCACTGATAATGCTTCCTGAGACCTGATTGGACCGCAATGGGTCCTCCCAGTTAGTCTAATTTTTGGTCTTAAGGCTAATGCAATTAGCGTTTCTAAGGCTGAAACAAAAAACTCCTGTGAGATTAACTTGAGATTGATTAAAAATTCTCTCCATTTCCCCTATAGGAGAGGCACAGGGAGCGGACATCTCACATGAGGTAGAAAAAAGAGTGGGGAGGACATTAGAATTACCGTGAACTGGCATCGGCATTGGCAATGCCCGTGCCACTGCCCACCACCGCATTGGTGTCGCCTGTGCCATCGGCACCAGCACCAGCGACAGAGCACTTAGCAGAATGAAGATCTTCATCACAGGATTGTTGTGGTATCTCTTGTTGCTGGTCAGCTGGTGTCGAGACTCTTCTTGTCAAGCGTTCAGGGACCCACAACGGTTCCGTACGATCCTGGGGAAAAACACATACAGATCCTCGTGCCCATGTCAGCACGGGGTCAGGGCCATTCCATTGGCCCGTAAGAACATCCTTCCACTTAACATAGCCAATCACAGAGGGCTGAGGGGACACATGTCTATCAGCCGCAGAGCGACCATGAATATCCAAATTCAAAAAATTAATGGTAAAGAGAGCTAAGGACAGGCGTTCTTTAGGAGTGTGTTCAGCTCCTATTCCCCCTTTTTGTTTTTGTAAAGTTTCCTTTAAGGTGCGATGAGCACGCTCAACAATGCCTTGTCCTTGAGGATTATAAGGTAAACCATGAGTAAGTTGCACTCCCATAGTAGAACAAAAGGCTGTAAATTGTCTGCCAGTATAAGCAGGTCCATTATCAGTCTTAAGGGATGCAGGTGCACCCCATGCTGCCCATGCCTCTAAACAGTGAGTAATGACATTACGTGCCTTTTCTCCCGATAAAGCAGAAGCATGGATAATTCCAGAGCACGTATCAACGGAAACATGCACATACTTAAGGTTACCAAAGTCAGGTATATGTGTCACATCCATTTGCCAAACAACCAATGGCTTTAATCCCCGTGGGTTTACTCCATAATTAGGGGGATGAAGAAATGTGACACAATGGGGACATTGCAATATTATCTGCCGAGCATCCGCTCTTGAAATGGAAAAACGCCTGCGCAGCGTTAATGCATTAACATGGAAGTTTTGGTGAAACAACTTAGCCCCCTCTAAGGAGGAAGCCAAGCATATCAATTGACTTCTCGTGGCTAAGTCCGCACAGGCATTACCTTGGGATAACGGACCAGGAAGAGAGGTGTGAGCTCTAATATGCATTGGATAAAAAGAAGCAGTGCGGTTAGAGATAAGCTGTTGAAGCTGAGTAAAGTAAACAGACACATTGTGGGCATCACTAATAGTTCCCACGGCCTCCAGGACTTTTAGTGCTTGTACCACATAGCTGGAGTCTGAAATAAGATTAAAAGGAAAAGAACACTTTTTAAAAACTTCAATAACAATTTGTAGTTCTACCCATTGTGGATTTCCAGGAGCAAATTGATGCTGGATAGGGGGAGAGTCATTAATTACGTAGGCTCCCATTCCAGACTTGGAACCATCAGTAAAAATGTTAACAGCCCCCTGAATTGGACTGGATGAAGTTACCTTAGGGAAAATGATGGGATGTTCTTTAACAAAATGAAGTAATGGATGAGAAGGGTAGTGATTATCAATACTCCCTTGAAACGAGCAACACAGAATAGCCCAGTTGTCTAGAGTAGCACATAAAACATTAAGTTGAGCTTTAGTGTAGGGTATGATAAGAGAAGAAGGTGATTGCCCGAAAAATTGAATGCTTTGTTGAATCCCTTTAAGTGCCAATGCTGCAACAGCATCAGGATAATATTCTAAGGATTTTCCTGGGGATACATGTGGGTGGATCCATAGTAAAGGCCCATCTTTCCACAGTACTCCAGTAGGCTGCCGCATAGTGGCAAGCACACATAACTGGAAAGGTTTATCACTCTGGAGCCTGCATAGAGTGGCATGCTGTATAGCTTGTTCTACTTTTATAAGGGCCGCTCTAGCCTCAGTAGTGAGGCTACGAGGGGAAGCAAGAAATGGATCACCCTTAAGAGTAGCATACAAAGGCTGGAGCACAATATTAGGAATATGTAAATATCCTCTTATCCAATTAATATCTCCCAGCAATTTTTGAAAATCATTTAAAGTTCGGAGATCTTGAGTCTTAATGGTAATTTTTTGTGGTTTTAATTTGTCATACGCAATTGTCGCTCCCAAGAACCTGATAGAATCTCCTGTTTGAACCTTTTCAGGTGCGATGTGCAGTCCATGTTGAGCCAACAGCATCACGAGTTCTTTGTAAGCCTCATAAACTGTCTGTTCTAATTTTGCGGCCAAGAACACATCATCCATATAGTGAATGATCTTGGTAGAGGAATACTTATGTCTGAGAGGTGCGAGTGCCTTCCCCACATACATCTGGCACATCGTGGGACTGTTAGCCATCCCCTGTGGCAACACCACCCACTCAAACCTTTGATCTGGTTCCTCATGATTACACGAGGGAAGGGTGAAAGCAAAACGTTGGGAATCTTTAGGATGCAAAGGAATGGAAAAGAAACAGTCTTTAATGTCAATAACAATTATATGCCAGCCTTGAGGAACAGAGGAGAGCAGAGGCAGCCCTCTTTGAATGGGCCCCATAAGCTGCATCTGAGCATTAACTGCTCGTAGATCATGCAGTAGGCGCCACTTCCCTGATTTTTTCTTAATGACAAATATGGGAGTATTCCATGGAGAAGTAGAAGGTTGGATGTGACCCAAATCAAGTTGTTCTTTGACTAGATCATGGGCTGCTGCCTGTTTAACCGAGGGAAGAGGCCACTGAGGCACCCAAACAGGCTCCTTGGTGAGCCATGTTATGGGTATTTGAGCCCCAGTGGCCCCTAGGAAAAACCCAGACCAAAGCTGTTAAGCTTTTGATGACCTTGCACAGGATGCTTACGTCCCTGTAGGTGCCTTCCTAGTCCTAGACCTGGCTCATACCCCATATTTTGCATGATATGTTGAGACACTGGGGAATAGTCATTACTAAGAGTGAACCCCATGTCTTTCATCAAATCACGGCCCCATAAAGAAATAGGTAAATCAAGTACATAAGGCTGAAAGGTACCATCGTGTCCTTCCGAGTCCTTCCAAGATAGATGTCTACAGCTGATTTGAGGGGCTTGGGCATATCCAAGTCCTCTTAAGGATTGATCAGAAGCCTGCACTGGCCATCCCCTAGACCAGTCCTTAAGGGCTATGATACTACGATCTGCTCCTGTGTCCAGCAATCCCACAATAGATTTACCTTCTATGCTTAATTCCAAAGTGGGGCGATTGCTCATATCCAGTGATAAATAGGCACAATTTCCTCCGGTGGTACCAATCTGATTTCCTGTCCATGACCTTGAGTTAGCAGGGAAGTGATTATGCAAACTAGGCAAAATTAGCAATTGAGCAATCCGATCCCCTGGGGAGATAGACACAATGCCCCTTGGAGCTTCCACCATAACCTTTACTGCCCCTACAGTATCAGGGTTTACAACTCCGGGGAAAACATGAAGACCTTGTAGGATAGAGGATGCACGTCCAATTAACAAACCTACAGTGCCAGGGGGTAAAGGCCCTTTGAACTCAGTTTCCACCAATTGGACTCCCATCTTAGGTGTTAATACGAGTCTGGAGGTGGAACAGAGGTCCAATCCCGCGGCACCTGTAGTGGCTCTCCGCATCTCGTGGGATGGCGCAGAGAAGGCCATGTCTCGGGTTCGGGTGTGACATTCTCCATTGCCCCATATATTTGCGGGCCCTGGGGTCGGGGGCCCCTTCGGCCGTTTTTTGGCCCAGCTGAAATAGGCTGTCCATGGATGTCCCTCACTGATCTACACTCCCTTGCCCAATGCTTCCCCTTTTTGCATTTTGGACACAGCCCCGGTTGACGAGGGCCATTAGAAGGGCCACCGCGAGGAGGTCCAGTAAAATTGCCTTTTTTGGGACAGTCACGTTTGAAATGGCCGGATTGACCACAATGGAAGCATGTTCCAGCACCAGGACCACCCCCCTTTTGCAATCCGAAGGACAGCAGCTGCAAGACCTGCATTAGTTAAAGGTCCTCCAAGCTCTCTACACACTTTCATCCAAGGTTCCATGCCCTTGTTTTTATAAGGAGCAATTGCTGCTTTACATTCTTTGGTGCATTGCTCAAAAACAGGTTGTTTAATCAAGGGCATTGCTCTATCAGGGTCACCAAAGATTTTTCCTGCGGCATCCACCATCCTAGCAACAAAATCCGAGAAAGGTTCTGTGGGGCCTTGCATGATTTTTGTTAAATTGCCAGACACTTCTCCTCTATTTGGGAGTGATTTCCATGCACGGATACAAATGTTATTGATCTGTTCATATACCTCAGGGGGGTATCCTGTTTGTTGATTAGCAAATCTGCCTTGTCCCAAAAGCATTTCCTTGTCCCAATGGGGGTGTCCCGCCGCATAGTTTTGGGCAGCCTGCTCTACAGCACCCTCTAGCACAAAGGCTCTCCAGTCCAAATATTTGCCTGGAGAAACACAAGCCCGAACAAGGCTAGCCCAATCAGAGGGAGTCATACAGTATCTAGACAGACTCTCCACCTGAGTTAATGTGAAGGCGGCATCCACCCCATAAGTACGCACAGACTCTGCCAGGGTCTTCACAATTTTGAAATCTAAGGGCTCATGGAATCTTCCCCTATTGTCATCCTGGAAAACTGGATAAGCAAGACCCATCTCAGCATTAACAGCCCTCCATGTTTGGGCATGGAAAGCTCTCCTCGAAACACCCTCACCGTACGGCGGCGGGTCCGGAGGATCATTTTTCTTGAGCTCCTGTTTATTTTTGTTCCCTTCTCCCATAGTTAAACTCCCTAGCTGCCGAGACAGTCTCCCGAGCTCCTCCTGTTCATCCTCCTCCTCTTCTGACCCACTTTTGCATGGGAGTGTGTGCAGTGTACTGAGATCTGGATACAAGCGTTTCCTCCCCCGTTTCTCGCTCTGCACATTCCCCTCCTCCTGAAATATTTCACTCGGTGCCAGAGACAATCGCCTCCTCCCCTGTTTCTCGCTTCGCACACTGCCATCCTCCTGAAATACGTCACTGGCTGCTGGAGATAATTGTTTCCTCCCCTGTTTCTCGCTCCGCACACTCCCACCCTCCTGAAATACCTCACTGCCTGCCATTTCTGATTTTTCTTCATGTAACTGCTCTAAAACTTCTTGTACTTTAGTAAGTGCTTCCTGACATCTGCTATCTGTGAGGCAACTACGAATCATCTTCCAAAGGGGTATCACCCCACCCTCTAATATGCCCTGCTCAGAAGCAAAGTCAAGGTCTGTGCCTAACTTATCCCAGCTAGGTAGAGTAAAGCTGCCCCAGAACAGAAACCACGATGCAGCAATATCTGTCTTCTGAAAAAATCTCTGTAAAGTACTGCGTTTCACTTTTAGGCCCTTGGAACGTAACAGGTTATCTAGGGCCAGGAGAAGCGGACTTGAAGATACGGCACCCATGACACAACAAAAGACACACAACAAACAAGAGTGAAAGTAAGAGCAAAAGTACACAGTGCAGCTGCAATAAGATTTAATGCTCTCTCTGGCTTTACAGAGGAGCTGCCGCCTTGACAGCGGGTCCCAATTAGTCTGGGACTAATTAGTCTGGGACTAATCTCCGCTTTAATGGCGGGTCCTACTTATCTAGGACTGATCTTCCGCTTTACCTGTGGGTCCCACCTTACCTGGGACTAATTGGTGCACCACCCCTGACTGCTGAAAGTTCTGGTTCCCGGGTCTCGGCACCACTTGTCGCGACCCCTTGCCCGCAAGGAAGACTCAACTCAGGAATCTTCTTTCAGCAGTTTATTCAGGCCTTGATTTAAGTATCTTTTAGTGACTCCCTTTCTTTCTTCTTCTTCCCCTCGAGGGCCCAAGCACAGGCTAATAAAGCCTCCCACGTACCAATCTTAAGCCGCAGCGTCTGTCTTTCTTATAGGGTGGCAAGAGATAGCGTGCCAACTCTCCACAAAGGAATTTGATTTATCACAGGCCACAGTGGAAGCCGGCGCCATCTTCTAATGGCGGCCACAATTTACAACAATGGCTTACTACAGTAATGTACCAGTGTTGAATGAAAATAAACGTCAGAATACACATCATGTCCCATACGAATCTACTTGATTGATGTTAATCTGGGTTAGTTACTGTACAAATATTAGGATTTGTAAGCACCATTTACTGAAGTTAGTTTTCAGAACTATGAAACAAATGTGTATTTCAGGAGGATGAATATTTCTGAGAATGATTTTGTGAAAAGTTTATTATAAATCCACATTTTTGAACATGAATGAATTTATGGAGTGTATTTAAGATACATACATTTCATATTTTAAAAATCAGGACAGTATATATATATATATATATATATATATATATATATATATATATATATATATATTCATAATTATATATATGTGTATATACATATATATGTATATATATATATATATATATATATATATATATATATATATATATATACACACACACACACACAAAACACACACACAGACATTAAAATGTAGGAATATATACGCCAATCGAAGTTCATCATAAAATATATAGCATCCACAGATGCAAAAATATTTATTTTACTGAACAAGGATTTATGTATAATGTTGTTCTACTAGGAAGCTCACCCATATTTTGAATTTTCAGTTCCAACAGCGTTTAGAGGAGTGATCTCTTCTCACAACTTGTATCTGCCAAGTCAGTCACCTCACAAAAATGAACGTGTGATACCAGGTAGGATTCTATAAAGCATATAAAAATACATGTGCTGAATAGGCTACAGAGAAAGGCAGACAGGCATTTACATATTTGTTAACTTTAACAACACATGGAGAACTATTTCAATTAAATATTGACTAGATTTATAACACCTACCATTTATCATGAAAAAGGCAAGTCCAACTATACCCCACGCCTCCTCTGAACTGCTTGTATTTCTATTCTGTTTGGGTTGTTTTTCTCCATCATTTGGATTAGTAGACAGAGTATAGTAGGGTATGGGTTATTGTCAGGGATTCAGTATTTTCAATGGTATATAGGAAAATGAATCCAATGTGTATAAAAATATATGCTACACAATTATCTTCCCACTCTCATCCAGAACAATGCCTTTACATTACCTTCACCTCAAGTAAGACACAATTAGGGTAGAAGAGTTTGAAAATCCGTGAATGCATATCTGGGGTGGAAACAGTAGTAAGAAACAAATACGTATTTCAGGTGGATGAATATTTCTGAGAATAATCTTGTGAAAAGTTGATTATAAATCCACAACATAAATATGAATGAATTTAGGAAGTATGTAATAAGACACATATTTCATATTTTGAATACTCCTGAGAGTGTATCTATATATATATTTATATACACACACAGAGACAGACATTAAAAATTGCAATATATATGCCAAACGAAATTCACCATGAAATGTATATCATCCACAGATCCAAATATATTCATTTTACTGAACATGGATTTATGTATAATGTTGTTCAACTAGGAAGCTCACTCACATTTGAATTACCAGTTCAAGCAGCGTTTAGGAGGAGTGATCTCTTCTTCCAATTTGTATCTGCCAAGTCAGCCACCTCACAAGAATGTACGTGTGGTACCAGGTAGGATTCTATATGTGCATATAAAAATACGTGTGCTGAATAGGCTACAGAGAAAGGGGGACAGGAATTCACTTATTTGTTAACTTTAAAAACGCATGGAGAACTATTTCAACAAATAATTGACTAGATTTATAACTGCTACACTATACCATGCAAAAGGCAACTCCAACTATAAAACATACCTCATCTAAACTGCTTGTATTTCTATTATGTTTGTGTTATTTTTCTCCATCATATTAGGATTAGTAGTCAGAGTCTAATAGGGTATATGTTAGTTTCAGGGATTCAGCATTTCTAATGGAAAATAGGAAATTGAATCCAATGTGTATGCAAATATGTGCTACACAAAAATCTTCCCACTTTCATCCAGAACAATGCCTTGACATTACATTCTCCTCAAGTAAGACACAATTAGAGGATAAGAGTTAGAAAATCTGTGAATATATATCTGGAATGGAAAATACTCTGGAGTTTACAACTTTGGAGGTGGTAGAGAAGATTCTAAAAGTAAGGGACAGGGTAAACATTCCACAAACATGTAGCTCTGCTGGCCTAAATACTTTTTGAGAAACTGCCTCTAAGAGTGGGCACTTGAAGTTTTTGATGTTCTGAGGAGATTTAGTTCCTTTGTAGAGAAACCATGAAAGCTGGGTCTGCATCTATGTTACTTGGAGGACATGGTTTCTTATTATCCAATGAACATGAGGCAGCAGTGGTGAATTCTCTCTTTGTAGGTAAACTATGGACACTGGGGTCTAAGTGTCTTTCAGTGTGGACTGTGAAGCCAATTGGTCATCCTCCACTTTTCGTGGTGTTTCTCGCTGCTGCACTGGGAGTTTGGTATTTGCTTCAAAAAATACAAGGAGTTAAAATGGGACAGAGTGGTGGAGGGAGTTCTTTAAGGTGTGGTGAGTCAGGGTCTTCAGGAGAATGCACCAACCAAGGTTCTATCCCATGTAGATTGCCCCCTTGAGAATAGCAACATGATTCTGAAAATTGCAGTGAATCCTCTCCATATAACAAGATGCCTTTACATATATGGGTCTGCTGGCTGCACCATGTCAGTCACAAGCCATTTGGAAGCCAATGGCTGATCCACATGGCCGCAACACAGATGTTTTATCACAAAATTGCATACCACTGCTCTAGGCCCACTACTCACCAGGCTCTAACTTACTGGCATATCTGTTCTACACCATTTTCATGAAACAAAGTCAATCAAGGCAGTGTCTGGTATACTCAGGATCAGAAACAGGACATCCAAACTATTTCCAGTGCCAGCTGATCATGAAAATATCAAAAATTTCATGGTAATTTTCTAGCCATTTTTCACGGATGAAGTTTGAGGCTCTGAGGGATTCAATTAATTCAGGAACCATTAAATGGTGAAGAAGGTAATTTCAATGAAAGCTCTGGAGCACTCTCACAGGCAAGGTTTCCCTAAGGGTGGCCAAAATGTCACATGAAACCAGGCCCATTGAGATCTACAATATGAGGTCCATGTGTGTTTTAAACTCAAATATGGCTGCCAAGTCTTTAAGAAAAATTGTATGTTATATCCGGGCTGAAATTCCCAATGTTCTGTGGAAATCCAACCTGGGCCTAGATCTCAGGTTCCAAGGGCGACTCTCATGTGTGGCCTCCTAAAATCCCAACACAATTCATGGCAATACTTCTCTGAGGTCAGTTAAAGAACTCAGTCTGTAAGGGGAATCACACCAGAGTTCAAGCCCAGTGGAACAGTCATCTCTTCCAACCGCCACACAAATGACCACAATTAAAACCAAAACACTCCCACATGGTCCTCATCTTTTTCCATATAGACACTCCTTATAACGTCTGGCTGGAGTTTTCAATGAGGTCCACAGCCCAAGTCAGTGTCCAAATTAAGGTCCTGTTCCCCTCATTTGTCTAACATCAAGATGGCCTGGACACACTTCCTGTAAACCAGGAATGATCAAATAGGCCTGCCATTAATACTGCTTGGCTTTTTCAATTTGAGGCCTTCTGACTCTGTGGTTTAGATTCTTTATGTGAATTTGAGTCATGAGAAAATCCAAGCCCCTCTGCAGAGATTTGAAGAACTCATTTGGCCCAAAGGATTCCTATTCTCACTTGATGGAAGTCAGGATCCTAACAGAGGAAGGTAAAAGAATTCATTCACAATGAGTGAATATTTGCCATTTTGGTTTTGGATGCACACATGTGATCTTTCTTTTGATCCATCAGGTGCTGAGAATCTAAGCCACAACCTCACACAGGGCCAAGAGGATGATTCAGACACATCTTTTTCCAAAGCAATTAAGCAAAGAGACACAGGTGATGCCCTTCATTTCCATTTGAAAAATGTTTTCCTCAGGCTTCCCAAAGGGGTGGCCAGAGGCAAAGACATCCTGAGATTCAAGGCAACAGAACAATAGGTTAGCAAAAGGCCCAAAGCAGGGTTTCTCCACTGAGACTTTCCTGGTCACACTGATATCTGAGTTTTCTGAGATGCTGGCCATTCCCTTCAGATATCCAGTACATGGCCATGTGACAGAGATTGGAGGTGGTACATATCTTGGACACAAACCCAAGAGCCTATTCTGAAGAGTTGTCAGAATTCAGAAAGAAAACAGGGACTTAATAAGGTAGTAGGTGTTGCCTATCGATATGGAAACCACACTCCATTCATTAATTGGGCAGGATGAATGCTGGGAAGCTTTCTACTAGAGGGGACACATGCATTGATGCATTCTCTTTTCTAATGTATACAACCACGGACACAGTGGGATACACAGACATAGAAACACTCACCTTGTAAAACGACTTAGTAGAAACAGTTCACTGAAAACCAAAGAAACCTCCTTTCCTACCTATTCTCAGAACAGAGACAAAACCACACACCCACACTCAAAAAGACACCTCCTTCCCCCAAGTAGGGCTGTGATTATCTGGAGTGTACTCTGACAGGTTTGCCATACTATGTTCCCCGGTAATGGTCTGTCCTGTCTCAGATCTGGTCTCCTTGTACAACTCTGTAAAGCAGTCAGGAGCCAGCGGTGAGCCACTACCTGCTTAATCAGGAAAGGCCCGTGTTCATATCTTTCCTGGCATTTGGCCATCCTCACATCAGTCAGTACCAAGAAGACTGACTCTGTCCTTGGTGATTCCAAACAAATAAGACCACTTGGACTGGGACTGGGACTGGCTCTGGTGCTTGGTTTCCTTGGTCCCAAGTTCAGAAAGTTCCATCAACAAGGAAGTGAGGTAGGTCACTTCCTTTAAGAACTGAATGAGGTCACTGCCTTGGCAACCACTTTGTCCTAACAGTTGCTTCCAAGGGTCCCATGAGATGGAGGCTGCCCCTACTTCCTTTGGCACTTTCACAAATTAGAATGGTATATCAACCTTAGGCACCCGAGAACAGCTCTCCACACAAGCCTGGTTTGGTCCATCTTCTCTACAGTAAGAAGATAGAGGCTGATTCAGACAAAACCCTTCATCCTGACCAGGTTGTTTGCCATGGAAAATGACTTTTTGTCTCTCAGGTCCTTCATTGCTGCCTACATCTTCTCCAGGGATCATTTCTGCATGGACCTTTGAGGTTCTTAACAGGTAGAGCATCCCCTACATTCCTGTATTGTAAGAACAATCTGTCTCTGCTCTTCTGTAAAGTTAGATTGAGTGAACAGTGTATGGTTAGGGTTAATTTCATGTTCGATTTGGGTTAGGAATCATTCTGCTGGATTAATAATGGTATTGGGAACCTGTGATATTTATAAGAATATCGAGGTTAAATATATGTATGAAAACAGAAATTAAAGTAAGATTTGAATCCCAAAAGTGCATTGGGCAATTGATTGGGATATTTAGCTTTGAATTACTATCTGCACACATGTCTCAAATAAATCGATATACAATGGCAGAGGAACTTGAACCTTGGATGATTGAATGCTGAAGAGAACATCCAGTCAAAAGGGATTGTCGGTAGGATTAAGAAGATAGTCGCAGTTATTAATATGGTATTATGTAAAAATGTGGATATGTAACCGATGTGATTCTGCAACTTGTATTTGGGGTAAAAATGGGAGCTGATAACCCATTTGAATCAAATGTATGGAAGATGATATGCCATGAGCTTTGTAATGTTTTGAACAACCAATAAAAAAAATTTAAAAAAAAAAGAAGATAGTAGTTATGTTTAGCAAGTAGAGTTAGTATAGGATATGTAACAAAAGTTCTTTAGCAATTTTTTTCGGGCAGTGAGTGAATATAAATGTCAGCACATATGAAGAAATAAGACACAATGATGAACTGGGGAAAATTTGTAGAAAAGCAGATATCAATAGAGACATTAGGAATTCAGGCAAAGTATAAAGTGAGTGATAGAATAAGACATTTTCAACAGGGTTGAGATTGAATATCTAATCTTAGGAAGAAACAAATATGTAGGTCACCAATAGGATTGACATTTGAGAGCATTAGGCAACATGGACAGGGATATTGTTAGTAATCCATGTTCACTTTACATTTAGGCTTTGGTACAATCCTAAGTGGGACCTTTGCATTTTGTTTCCAGAATATTACTGTGATAAAATGTATATGTAGATCAGATGACATGATTTTTTCTTCCACCATTTCTAGGAGCAGTATTTTGAAAACGTATAAATTAGCATTGGGGGTAAAAAGAGGTGTACCCTGTTTTTATGAATATACAGATAATGCATGAATAGACCTTAATTTCAATAAATAATACAACTTGTTCCACTTTAAAAAATGGATTGAATTGATATCTGAAAATATATAAGAAATCTTATATTGATATGCAATCATTCATGACAACCAGTTATACACCTAATGTTAATATTAGGGTACGATTTATCATGAAGTTTGTGTGAGTTTTGCTTCAAATGTGATTATGGAAATCGAAAATAATGTGTTTGGAAAGAAGTCTCATGAAAATGCCAGTCAAGGAACACCGAGGAATTCATGAGTTCTGAAGCAGGAAGTGATTGAAATTGAAAAAAAATGACGATAAATTTGCTTACTTGTGGATGAAATATTATAATATGATGTGAATAAACTGAAGAAATAGTAATGTACCAGTGCTGAATAAAAATGAACATCAAAATACACATCATGTCCCACAGGAATCTTCTCGCATTGATGTTAAACTGTGTCAGTTACTGTAGAAATATTAGGATTTCTTTGCACCATTCACCAAAGTTAGTTTTCTTTTTTTTAATTTTTATTTATGCTTGTTCAAAACATTACATAATTCTTGATATATCATATTCCACACTGTGATTCAAGTGGGTTATGAACTCCCATTTTTACCCCATAAACAGATTGCAGAATCACATCAGTTACACATCCATTGATTTACATATGCCATACTAGTGTCTGTCGTATTCTGCTGCCTTTCCTAACCTCTACTATCCACCTCCCCTTACCTCCCCTCTCCTCTTCTCTCTCTACCTCTTTACTGTAATTCATTTCTCCCCCTTGTATATTTTTTTCCTTTCCCTCACCTCCTCTTGTATGTAATTTTGTATAACCCTGAGGGTCTCCTTTTATTTCCATGCAATTTCCCTTCTCTCTCCCTTTCCCTTCCTCCTCTCATCTCTGTTTAATGTTAATTTTCTTCTCATTCTATTCATCCCTACTCTGTTCTTAGTTAATCTCTTTATATCAAAAAGACATTTGGCATTTGGTTTTAGGGATTGGCTAGCTTCACTTAGCATAATCTGCTCTAATGCCATCCATTTCTCTGTAAAAATTTTGTCATTTTTTAATGCAGAGTAATACTCCATTGTGTATAAATGCCTCATTATTTATCCATTCATCTATGGAAGTGCATCTAGGTTGGTTCCACAGTCTTGCTATTGTAAATTGTGCTGCTATGAACATCAATGTAGCAGTGTCCCTGTAGCATTTTTTTTAGGTCTTTAGGGAATAGACTGAGAAGGGGAATACCTGGGTCAAATGGTGGTTCCATTCCCACCTCTACAAGAAATCTCCATACTGCTTTCCAATTTGGCTGCACCAATTTGCAGTCCCACCAGCAATGTACAAGTGTACCCTTTTCTCCACATCCTCGCCAGCACTTGTTGTTGTTTGAGTTCATAATAAATATCTGGAATGGAAAATGCTCAGGAGTTCACAACCTTGAAGGTGGTAGAGGAGTTTCCAAAAGTAAGGGACAGGGTAAATACCACAAACATGGAACTGTGTCGGCCTTAAGACTTCTTGAGAAAATGCCTCTGAGGTTGGGCACTTGAAATATATGTTGTTGTCAGGAGCTTTAGCTTCCTTTGTAGTGAGACCATCAAAGCTGAGTCTGCATCTATGTGACCTGGACGACATGTTTTTTTTATTTTCCTATTAACACGAGGCAGCAGTACTGAATTCTCTCTTTGTAGGCAAACTGGGGCTACTGGGGGCTAAGTGTCTCCCCATGTGGACTGTGAAGCCATTTGATCATCCTTCACATTTAATCATGTTATTTGATGCTGCACTGAAAGTTTGGTATTTACTTTACGAAATAAAGGAGTTTAACTGTGATACAGTGCTGCAGGGAGTTCTGTCACGTGTGGTGGTCAGGATCGGCAGGAGAATGTACCAAGAAGGCTTCTATCACACATAGTTGCCCCCTTGACCATAGCAACATGATTCTGAACATTGCCCTGAAACCTCTCCATACAACAAGATGCCTTTACATCCAACGGTCTGCTAGCTGCACCATGTCAGTCACAAACCATTTATAAGCCAATGGCAGATCCACGTGGCCCCACCACAGATGTTTTTTCACACACCTACACTCTACTGCTCTTGGCCAACTACTCAGCAGGCTCCAACTTACTGGCATATCTTTTCTACACCATTATCATGAAACTCAGTCAAACCAGGCACTGTCTTGTATACTCATGATAAGCAACAGGACATCAAATGGTTTTCCAGTGCCAGCTGGTCATGGAAATTTCAAAAATTTCATGGTACTTTCTAGCCATTTTTCAAGGATGAAGTTGGAGTTACTGTGGGTTTCAATTCATTCAGGAACCATTAAATATTGAGGAATCTCATTTCAATGGAAGCTCTAGAGAACTCTCACAGGCAAGTCTTCTGAAAGAGTGGCCCAAGGTCACATAAAGCCAGCCACATTGAGGTCTACAATGTGAGGTCCATGGGGGTTTTGACTCTCAACTATTGCTGCCAAGTCTTTCAGAATATAATCAAGTGATATCCTCGCTGAGATTCCCAGTGCTCTGTGGAAAGCCACCCTGGGCCTAGATCTCAGTTTCCAAGGGTGACTCTCATGCGTGGCCTCCGAAAATTCCAACACAATTCATGGCAATACTTCTCTAAGGTCAGTTTCAGAACTCAGTCTCCAAGGGGAATCCCACAACAGTTGAAACACAGGTGGACGCAGTCATCTTTTCCCACCGCCACACAAATGACAACAATGAAAACCAAAACACTCTCACATGGCCCTCATGTTCTTCCATATAGACACGAATCATAACCTCTGGCTAGAAGTTTCCATGAGGGGCGCAGACCAAGACACTGTCCAAAATAAGCTGCGGGATGAATTATGGTATTGGGAACGTGCGATATTTATAAGAATATAAGTGAAATATAAGTAGGAAAACAGACGTCTAGGTAATATTTGAAGGCCAGAATTGCATTGGACCCTTGGCTGGGATTCTTAGCTTTGAATTATATTCTGCACAGATGTCTCAGATAAATCAATATACAATGGCATAATTCCTTGTACCTTGGTTGATTGAATGTTGAAGAGAACATCCAGTCAAAAAGAAATAATTTGTAGGATTAGTAAGATTGTTGGTAGGTTTTGAAAGAAGAGTGAGTATAAGATTTGGATGAAAAGATCTTTAGCAATAGGGTTTCGGATAGAGAGTGAATGTAATTGTCAGCACATGTGGAGAGTCTGTCAAAAGGATGAACTGGGGAAAAAAGTAGAAATGCAGATATCAATTGACATTAGGATATCAGGCAAAGTATAAAGTGAGTGATAGAATTATACATTTTCAACAGGCTTGAGTTTGAATATATAATCTTAGGAAGAAACAAACATGTAGTCACCAATAGGATGAACTTTTGAGAGCATTAGGCAATATGGACATGGATGTTTTCCGTAATCCATGCTCACTTTTCATTTAGGCTTTGGTACAAACATAAGTTTGACCTCTTCTTTCTGTGTGCAGAATATTACTGTGGTAAAATGTATATGTAGATCAGGTGACATGAGTATTTCTTCCACCATTTCTGGGAGCAATATTTTGAAGACGTATCAATTATTTTTGGAGGTAAAAATGGTGTACACTGTGTCTATAATTATAGAGATAATGCATGAATAGACCATACTGTAAAGAAATATTATAACTGGTTCTAACTTTAAATAATGGATTGAATTGATATCTGAAAATATACAGAAAATCTTACATTGATATACAATCCTTCATTCCAACCAGTAATATATATAATGGTTATATCAGCATTATGGTTTTTCATGAAGAATGTGTGAGTTTTGCTTCAAAAGTGATTATGGAAATCGGAAATAATGTGTTTGGAAAGAAGTCTCATGAAAAGACCAGTCAAGAAACCTGGAGGAATACATGTGTTTTGAAGCAGAAAGTGATTGAAAGTGAAACAAATGCCTATAAATTTATGAACTTGTGGATCAAATATATATACTATGATGTGCGTAAACTGAAGAAATACTAATGTACCACTGTTACATAAAAATGAACGTCAAAATACACATCATGTCCTCTCCCACAGGAATCTACTTGCATTGATGTTAAACTGGGTCAGTTATTGTAGAAATATTAGGATAATGCCGCAGTCTTGCTGGGCACAATCAGCAGCCACTTGTCAAAAGAAACTAACTTTATTTTTAGAACCACACATGCCAAACAAAACAGCCTCTCAGGAAAAACCTTCAGAGCCCCAACTGCCACCACTGGCTTCCCAAAACCTCTCCCTCCCACAGGAGCCTCTCTCCGCCTCCCACAATACTCCTGCTCTTGAGGGCGATTGGCTGGGTCATGTGGGCTGAGTCAAAAAAGTCCCCCAATGAGCAGTTTTGTGGTCTGAAAGGGCAGGGAAACAGCCCATTGAGCATCACCGCAGAGGAGCCAATCAGCTAGGTGTTGCTGGGGCCGCTGTGAGCCAATCATCAGCCAGCAGCTGGAAGTTTGCTGGCAGCAGGAATTTTGCTGGGGCCCCTTCGGCTGTGGCTCTCAACATCTTCGCCTCTCTGTTTAAACAACACGCATGTGGCTTAGGGACCGTGCCTGCCTTAGGTTGTCCAATAGTACATATGGTCTTTACCCTTTAAGTTGGTACCATTGCAATTGGATCTTACCCGTCACTGACTACCCGTCCAGTTTAGAGCCACACCTGTGGAGAGGTCTTTGTACCAGCGGGGGTGGGTGAGGTTTTTTGCCTCACCTCTGTTGGCCCCCCAAATTTTAGCTGGACGATCATGACACGCAGAAGGGAGGAAGATACACCAAGCCAATTGATGGCTCCTTTTGGAAAAATTGTACCACCGATGACATCATCAGCAAATATACCCCAACACTACCACAAGTCGCTGCACCAACAGATAGTTCACAATGCATTTAGGTGAGTTCACAATGTGTCCAGGCAAGTTCTGCAAGCAGTACAGGGATGGCTATTGCAGAAGCCGTAGATTGGTATTATCTTTGATTTCACCTGCACTGGGATGAAGATAGGAACTCTGGCAATAATGTCTAAAGAAAAAAATTATGTAATATTCCAAAAGGCACTAAAACCAAAAAAAAAAAATATGTAACATTCCAGAAGGCACATCAAAAACCAATATGGCCCAAAAAGCAGTCATTGAGGATGAAGTCTCTCACTTTCCTCTGTAAGGTTCCTGACCTCCATAAAATGAGAATAGGGATTTATTGGGTCAAATGAGTTCTTCAAAACCCTGCAGAGTGTAGCCAATGGGTTATTGGGTTTTTTCATTACTCCAATTCACATCAAGAATCTATACTCCACAGACAGTAGGCCTCAAATTGGAGAAGCAGAGCAGTATTAAAGTCAGGGTTATTTGATCACTCATGGTTCACAGAATGGGTGTCCAGGCCACCCTGACTTTAGGCAAATGAGAGGAAAGGGAGATTATTTTGGACACTGTCTTGGGCTGTGCCCCTCAAAAAAACGTCAAGCCAGAGGTTATGATGAGTGTCTATATGGAAGAAGATGAGGGCCATTTGGGAGTGTTTTGGTTTTCATTGTGGTCATTTATGTGGCAGTCGGAAAAGATGACTGGGTCCACCAGGGCTTGAACTCTGGTGTGATTCCTCTTAGAGACTGAGTTCTGGAACTGACCTCAGAGAAGTATTGCCATGATTTGTGTTGGGATTTTAGGCGGCCACCCATGAAAGTCGCCCTTTGAAACTGAGATCTAGGCCCGGGGTGGCTTTCCACAGAGCACTGGGAATCTCAGACAGAATATCATATGATGTTATTTTGAAATACTTGCCAGACATAGTTGAGAGTCAAAACACACATGGACCTCACATTGTAGACCTCAATTGGCCTGGCTTCATGTGACTATTTGGCCACTCTTTGGAAAGCCTTGCCTGTGAGAGTTCTCCAGAACTTTCTTTGAAATGAGCTTCCTCAACATTGAATGATTCCTGAAAGAATTGAAACCCACAATGCCTCCAACTTCATCCTTGTAAAATGGCTAGATAAATACCATGAAATTTTTGAAATTCGCATGATGAGGTGGCACTGGAGAACCTTTGATGTCCTGTTGCTGATCATTAGTGTACCAGACAGTGCCTTGATTGATTGGGTATAATGAAAGTGGTGTAGAACAGAGATGCCGGTTAGATGGAGACTGTGGAGTAGTTGGCCCAGAGTTGTGGTGTGCAGGTGTGTGATAAAATATTTATGGTGGTGCCATGTGGATCTGCCATTGACTTCCAAATGGCTTTTAGCTAACATGGTGCACCCAGCAGACCCTTATATGCAAAGGCATCTTGTTATATGGAGAGGTTTCAGGGAAATGTTCAGAATCAGGTTGCTATGGTCAAGGGGGCAAGCTATGTGGGATAGAAGCCGGGTTAGTGCGTTCTCCTGGAGACTCTGACCCAGCACATGTCACAGAACTCCCTCCAACACTGTGTCCCAGTTGAACTCCTTGTATTTCTTGAAGCAAATACCAAACTCCCAGTTCAGCACCAAGAAACACCATGAAAATTGGAGGATGACTAAATGGCTTCACAGTCCACATGGTTAGACACTTTGGCCCACTGGCCTCTGTTTACCTACAAAGAGAGAATTCAGCACTGCTGCCTCAGGTTCATTGGAAAATAAGAAACCATGTTCTCCAGGTCACATAGATTCAGACCCAGCTTTGATGGTTTCACTACAAATGAAGACAAAGCTCCTGACAACAATATATATTTCAAGTGCCACACCTCAGAGGCAGATTCTCCATAAGTCTTTTTTCCAGCAGAGCTCCATGGTTGTGGAGTGTTTACCCAATCCCTTACTTCTGGAAACTCCTCTACCTGCTCCCAGGTTGAGAACTCCTGAGAATTTTCCATTCCAGATATGTATTCACAGATTTTATAACTCTTCTTCTCTAATTGTGTCTCACTTGGGGCAAAGGTAATGTCAAGGCATTGTTCTAGGTGAGAGTGGGAAGATTATTGTGTAGCACATATTTGCATACACATTGGATACATTATCCTATTTTCCATTTGCAATACTGAATTTCTGACACTAACCCATACCCTACTAGACTCTGACTACTATCCTAAAATGATGGAGAAAAAGAAACCTAACAGAATAGAAATACAGGCCTTTTGTAGGAGGCATGGTGTATACTTGGATTTTCCTTCTCCTTTATCAAGGATATGTGTTATAAATCTAGTCAACTTTTCATTGTAATATTTCTCCATGAGTTTTCAAAGTTAACACATATGTAAATTCCTGTCTCCTTTGCTCTTTAGCCTCTTTAGAACATGTATATTTTTATGCATATATAGACTCCTACCTGGTAACACACGTAAATTCTTGTGATCTCACTAACTTTGGAATATACAAATTATGAGAATAGATCACTTCCCCTAAATACTGATGGAACTGAAAATTCAAACTATGGGTGAGCTTCCTAGTGAACAACATCATACATAAATCCATGTTCAGTAAAATGAATATTTTTAGATATGTGGATGATATATATTTCATGATAAATTTCGATTGGCATATATATTGCTACATTTTATTGTTGTGTGTGTGTGTGTATATATATGTATATATATATATATATATATATATATATATATATATATATATATACCAGATTTTCCAGATTTTCCAAAATATGAAATATATGTGTCTTATTATACACTCCCTAAATTCATTCAAGTTCATGTATGCGATTTAAAATCAACATTTTACATGATTATCATCAGTCTGGCTGGGCACAATTCAGGAGCCAATTGTCAAAAGAAACAAACTTTATTTTTAGAACCACACAAGCCAAACAAAACAGCTTCTCAGGAAAAACCCTCAGAGCCCAACTGCCACCACAGTCTTCCCACAAGCCTCTCCCTCAACCACAAGCCTCCTCCTTTTGAGGCCGATTGGCTGGGTCACATGGGCGGAGCCAAAAAAGTCCACCAATGAGCAGCTCCGTTGTCTGAAAGGGCAGGGAAACATCCCATTGAGCATCACCACAGAGGAGCCAATCAGCTAGATGTTGCTGGGGCCCCTGTCAGCCAATCATCCACTGGCAGTCTGAAAGGGTGGGGAAACAGCTCAATGAGCATCTGCAATGAGCATCACCGCAGAGGAGCCAATCAGCTAGATGTTGCTGGGGCCGCTGTGGAGCCAATCATCAGCCGGCAGCTGGAAGTTTGCTGGCAGCTGGAGGTTTCCTGGGGCCCCGTTGGCTGTGGCTCTCAACATCTCCCCCTCTCTGTTTAAACAACGAGCATGTGGCTTAGGGAATATGCCTGCCTTAGGTTGTGCAGTAGTACATATGGTATTTACTGGAGACCCTTGGCTGTGGCTATCAACAGGATTTTTATGTACCATTCACTGAAGTTAGTTTTCAGTACAAGGAAACAAATATGTACTTCAGGTGGATAAATATTTCTGAGAAAAATCTTGTGAAAAGTTGATTATAAATCCACATACTTGAACATAAATGAATTTAGGGAGTGTAAATAAGATACATATATTTCATATTTTGAAAAATCTGGAGAGAGTGTGTGTGTGTGTGTGTGTGTGTGTGTGTATACACACACAGACACATACAGATATTAAAATGTAGCAACATATATGCAAATCTAAATTCACTATGAAATATACATCAATCACAGATCAAAAAATATTCAATTTTCTTAACAGGGATTTATGTATAATGTTTTTCAACTAGGAAGCTCACCCATTATTTGAATTATCAGTTCCAACAGCGTTTAGGAGGAGTGATGTCTTCTCACAAATTGTATCTCCCAAGTCAGTCACCTCACAAGAATGTAGGTGTGACACCAGGTAGGATTTGATATGTGCATATAAAAATACATGTGCTGAATAGGCTACAGACAAAGGGAGACAGGAATTCACATATTTGTTAACTTTAAAAACACATGGAGATCTATTTCAATTAAAAATAGACTGGATTTATAACACCTGACATTTATCATGCAAAAGGCAAGATCAATTATACACCATGCCTCGTCTGAACTGCTTGTATTTCAATTCTGTTAGTGTTACTTTTCTGCATCATATTAGAATTAGTAGTCAGAGTCTAGTAGGGTATGGGTTCGTGTCAGGGATTCAGTATTTCGAATGGAAAATTGGAAAATGAATCCAATGTGTATGCAAATACGTGCTACACACAAAAAAATTCCCACTCTCATTCAGAACAATGGCTTGAAATTACCACGCCCCATGTAAGAAACAATTAGAGGAGAAGAGTTAGAAAATCTGTGAATACATACGTAGAATGGAAAATGCTCAGTAGTTCACAACTTTTGAGGTGGAAGAGACGTTTCCAAACCTTAGGGACAGGGTAAAACTCCACAAACATGGATCTCTGCTGGCCTAAACACTTCTGGAGATACTGACAATGAGGTTGGGTACTTGAAATATACGTTGTTTTCAGAAGCTTTAGCTGCCTTTGTAGTGAGACCATCAAACTTGGGTCTGCATTTTTGTGACCTGGAGGACATGAATTCTTATTGTCCAATGAACATGAGGCAGCAGTGCTGAATTCACTCTTTGTAACTAAACTGTGGCCAATGGGGGATAAGTGTCTCCCCGTCTGGACTTTGAAATCATTTGGTCATCCTCCACTTTTCGTGGTGTTTCTTGCTGCTGCAGTGGGTGTTTTGTATTTGGTTCATGACATACAAGGAGTTAAACTGGGACACAATGCTGGAGGGAGTCCTGTAACGTATGGTGTGTCAGGGTCTGCAGGAGAATGCACCAACCAGGCTTCTATCCCCCATTGCTTGCCCCCTTTACCATAGGAACTTGATTCTGAACATTGCCCTGAAAACTCTCCATGTAACATGATGCCTTTACATACAAAGTTCTGCTGGCTGCACCATGTCAGTCACAAGCCATTTGGAAGCCAATGTAAGATCCACATGACCCCACCACAGATGTATTGTCACACACCTGCACACAACTGCTCTAGGCCTGCCATAAATACTGCTCTGCTTCTCCAATTTGAGGCCTACTTACTGTCAGGTATAGATTCTTTATGTGATTTGGCATCATGAGACAACCCAGGCAGTTCTGCAGGACTTTGAAGAACTCATTTGATCCAAAGGATCCCTATTCTCACTTGATGGAGGTCAGGAACCAAACAGAAGAAGGCAAGAGACTTCATCCACAATGACAGATTTTTTGCCATTTTGGTTTTGGATGCACACATGGGATCTTCTTTAGATCTATCAGGAGCTGAGAATCTTAGCCACAGCCTCAAACAGGGCCTAGTGTCTGACTAAGACACATCCATTTCCAGAGCAATTAAGCAAAGAGCCACAGGTGATGCCCATTCATTTCCATTTGAAAACTGTTTCTTCATGCTTCACAAAGGGGTGGCCTGAGGCAAAGACCTTCCTGACATTCAAGGCAACAGAAACATAGATAAGCAAATGGAGCCAAGCAGGGTTTCTCCACTGAGACTTTACTGGTCACACTGATATCTGAGTTTTCTGAGATGTTCCCATTCCCTTCAGCTATCAAGGACATGGCCATGTCACAGAGTTTGGAGGTGGTACATATCTTGGACAATAAACCATGATACTATTCTGGAGAGTGGCCAGAATTCAGGAAGAAAACAGCAACTTAGGAAGTTAGTAGGTGTTTCCCATCCATAAGGCAAGCAACAGTCCATTAATCAATTGTGCAGGATGAATGCTGTGAAGCTCTCTACTAGACAGGAAACCTCCATTGATGCATTCTCGTTTCTAATGTCTAAAACCATGGACACAGTGGCTACACAGACATAGAAACACTCGCCTTGTCTATAGACTTACTAGAAACAGTCGACTCCAAACCAAACCAACCACCTTTCCTACCTATTCTCAGAACATGAAACAAAACCGCAAACTCACACCCACAACCAAAAAGGCACCTCCTTCCCAAAAATAGGTCTTTAACTATCTGGAGTGTCCTCTGACTGGTGGGCCATACTATGTTCCACTCGAAATGGCCTGTCTGGTCTCAGATCTTGTCTCCTTGGCCAACTCTGTTATTCTGCGAGGAGCCTGCTGTTAGCTACAACAACCTGCTGTCTCAAGAAAGGCCCCTCTTGAGAGCTCTACTGGCATTTGGCCATCCTCACATCAGTAGGTACCAAGAAGGTCTGACTCTGTACTTGGTAAATCCAAACAAGTGAGCCCACTGGGACTGGGACTGGGACTGGCTCTTGGTGCCTGGCTTCTTGCATCCCAATTTCAGAGAGTTCCATCACCAAGGAAATGAGGTATGTCACTTTCTTTGCAACTGAATGAGGTCACTGCCTTGGCAACAACTTTGTCCTAACACTTGCTTCAAATGGTTCCATGAGTTGGAGGGTGCCCCTACTTCCTGTGACAATTTGACTAGTTAGAATGGTATATCAAAATAGACACCATGGAACAGCTCTACACGCAGGCCTGGTTAGGTTCATCTTCTCTACATTAAGAAGAGAGAGTTTGATGCATACACATCCCTTCATTCTGTCCAGGTTGTTTGCCATGGAAGATGGCTTTTGCTCATGCAGGTCCTTTATAGCTGCCTACATCTTCTCCAGGGATCATTTCTGCATCGAACTTTGAGGTTCTCAGCAGTTGGAAGATTACCTACATCCCTAATTGAAAGAATAGCCCTGTCCCTGCTCTTTTGTAATGTTAGATTGAGGCAACAGTGTATGGTTAGGGTTAATAACACGTTCGATTTGGGTTAGGAATCATTCTGCGGGATGAATAAGGTTATTGGGAACCTGCAATATATAGAAATATAGTGGTTAAATATAAGTATGAAAACAGAAATCTAGGTAAGATTTGAAGCTCAGAAGTGCATTTGGCAATAGATTGGGACACGTAGCTTTGAATTATGTTCTGCATACATGTTTCAGAAAAATCGATATACAATGGCATAGGACCTTGTACCTCAGATGATTGAATGTAGTAGAGTACATCCACTCAAAAAGGGATAGTCGATAGGATCAGGAAGATAGTCAGTATGTTTCGGAAGAAGATAGAGTATAGGATTTGAACCAAAGTTCATTAGCAATAGGGTTTCGGTTAGAGAGTGAATGTCAATGTCAGCACATGTGAAGGGTCAGTCACAATGTTGAACTGGAAAAAATATGTAGGAAAGTAGATATCAATAGAGACATTAGGAAATCAGGCAAAGTATAAAGAGAGTGAAAAAACTAGACATTTCCAACAGTTTTGAGGTTGAATATATAATCTTAGGAAGAAACAAAAATGTGGTCACCAATAGGATTGACATTTGAGAGCATTAGGCAACCTGGATATGGATGTTTTTAGTAATCCATGTTCAGTTTCCATTTAGGCTTTGGTACAATCATACGTGTGACTTTTGCATTTTGTGTCCAGAATATTACTATGATAACATGCATATGTAGATCAGGTGACATGAGTATTTCTTCCACCATTTCTGGGAGCAATATTTAGAAGACTAATAAATTAGTATTGGGGGTACTAAGAGGTGTACCCTGTGTCTATGAATATAGAGATAATGCATGAATAGACAATATAGTGAATAAATAATATAACTGGTTCCACTTTAAATAATGGAATAAACTGATATAAGAGAATATATAAAAAATACTATATTGTTATAAAATCATTCATTCCAACCAGTTATACATCTAATGGTGATATTATAGTTATGGTTTATCATGAAGTGAGTGTCAGTTTTGCTTCAAAAGTGATAAAAGAAATCAAAAATAATATATTTCAAAAGAAGTCTCATTATAAGACCAGTCAAGAAACCTGGAAGAATCCATGTGTTCTGAAGCAGGAAGTGATTGAAAGTGAAACAAATGCCTATAAGTTTGCTAACTTGTGGATGAAATATATATCCTATGATGTGCATAAATTGAAGAAATAGTAATGTACCAGTGTTGAATTAAAATGAATTTCAAAATACACATCATGTCACATAGGAATGTACTTGCATTGATGTTAAACTGGGTCAGTTACTGTAGAAGTATTAGTATTTGTATGCAACATTAACTGAAGTTAGTTTTCAGTACTGGAAACAATATGTATTTCAGGTGGATGAATATTTCTGAGAATGATCTTGTGAAAAGTTGATTATAAATCCATATACATGAACATGAATGAATTTAGGGAGTGTATATAAGACACATATATTTCATATTTTGAAAAATCTGGAGAGTGTATGTGTATATATATATATATATATATATATATATATATATATATATATACACAAAAACACACACAGACAATAAATTAGCAATCAAATTTATCATGAAATGTATATCCTCCACAGATGCAAAATTATTTCTTTTAGAACATGTATTTATGTATAATGTTGTTCTTCTAGGAAACACACCCCTAGGTTAAATTTTCAGTTCCAACAGAGTTTAACAGGAGTGATCACTTCTCACAAATTGTATTTGCCAAATTAGCCACCTCACAAAATGTAGGTGTGATACCAGGTAGTGTTCTATATGTGCATTTAAAAATACATGTGCTGAATAGGCTACAGAGAAAGGGAGATAGGTATTCACATATTTGTTAACATTAAAAACACATGGAGAACTATTTCAATTAAAAATTGACTAGATTTATAACACCTACAATTAATCATGCAAAAAACAAGTCAACTATACACTATGATTCCTCTGAACTGCTTGTATTCCTATTCTGTTTGTGTTATTTTTGTCCATCATATTAGGAGTAGTAGTCAGAGTCTATTAGGGTATGCATTAGTGTCAAGGATTCAGTATTTCGAATGGAAATATGGAAAATGACTCTAATTGGTATGCAAATATGTGCTACACAAAAATGTTCACACTCTCATCCAGAAGATTGCCTTGACATTACCTTAGTTCCAAGTAAGATACAATTAGAGGAGAAAAGTTAGAAAATCTGTAAATACATATCAGGAATAAAAAATGCTCAGGAGTTCACAAACTTGTAGGTGGTAGAGGAGTTTCCAAAAGTAAGGGACAGGGTAAACACTCCACAAACATTGAGCTCTGCTTGTGTAAAGACTTCTTGAGAAACTCTCTGAGGTTGGGCTCTTAAAATACATGTTGTTGTCAGGAGCTTTAGCTTCCCTTGTTGTGTGACCATCAAATCTGGGTGTGCAAATATGTGACCTGAAGGACATTGTTTCTAGTTTTCCAATGAAAATGAGGCAGCAGTGCTGAATACTCTTTTTGTAGTTAAACTATGGCCACTGGGGTGTAAGTGTCTCCCCGGGTTGACTGTGAAGCCATTTGGTCATGCTCCAATTTTCGTGGTGTTACTCCTTGGTGCACTGGGAGTTTGGTATTTGCTTCATGAAATACAAGGAGTTCAACTGGGACACAGTGCTGGAGGGAGTTCTGTCACGTGTGGAGGGACACAGTCTGCATGAGAATGCACCAACCAGGATTCTGTCCCACATAGGTTGCCCCTTTGTCCATAGCAACCTGATTCTGAACATTGCCCAGAAACCTATCCATATAACAAGATGCCTTTACATATAAGGGTCTGCTGGCTGTACCCTGTCAGTCACAAGGCAATTGGAAGCCAATGGCAGATCCACATGCCCCAACACACATGTTTTATCACACACCTTCACACCACTGCTCTAGGCCCACTAATGAACAGGCTCCAACATACTGGCATCACTGTTCTACACAATTTTCATGAAACCCAGTCAGTCAAGGCACTGTGAGATACACTCATGATCAGCAACAGAACATCCAAAAGTTTTCCAGTGCCACCTGGTCATGGGAATTTCAAAAGTTTCATGGTATTTATCAAGCCATTTTTTGAGGATAAAGTTGGAGGGTCTGTGGGTTTCAATTCATTCAGGAACCATTAAATGTTGAAGAAGCTCATTTCAATGAAAGATCTTGAGAACACTCACAGGCAAGTCTTCCCAAAGACTGGCCAAAAGGTCACATGAAGTCAGGCCCATTGAGGTCTACAATGTGAGGTCCATGTGTGTTTTGACTCTCAACTGTGGCTTTAAAGAATTTCAGAATAAAATCATGTGATATCCAGGCTGAGATTCCCAGTGCTCTGGGCAAAGCCACCCTGCACCTAGATCTCCCTGCACCACAATTAATACCTGAGATCTAGGTTGCATGGCCTAGTAAAATCCAAACACAATTCATGACAAAACTTCTCTGATGTCACTTCCAGAATTCAGTCTCTAAGGAGAATCATACCAGAGTTCAAGCCCAGGTGGACCCAGTCATCTGTTCCAAGCGCCAAACAAATTACCACAATTCAAAACAAAATGCTCCCACATGCCCCTTATCTTCTTCAATTTGAGGCCAAATGACTGTGGGGTTTAGATTCTTTATGTAAATTGGATTCATGTGAAAACCCAAGCACCTATGGGCTAAACTCTGCAGGGCTTTAAAGAACTCATTTGACCCAAAGGATCCCTATTTTCACTTGATGGATGTCAGGGCCATTAGAGAGGAAGGTGAGAGTCTTCATCCACAATAACTGCTCTTTTGGCCATTTTGGTTTTGGATGCACCCATGGGATCTTTCTTTAGATCCATCAGGTGCTGAAAATCTAAGCCACAGCCTCACACAGGGCCAAGAGGCTGATTCAGACACATCTCTTTCCAAAGCAATTAAGCAAAGAGCAAAACACACAGAGACATTATAAAGTGGCAATATATATGCCAATTGAAATTCATGATGAAATATATATCGTCCACAGATCCAAAAATATTAATTTTACTGAACATGGATTTATGAATAATGTTGTTCAACTAGAAAGGTTACCCTTAGGCTGAATTTTATGATCCAATAGCTTAGGAGGAGTGATCTCTTGTCATAATTTGTATCTGCCCATGTCAGCCACCTTCACAAGAATGTATATGTGATACCAGGTAGAATTCAATATGTTTATATAAAAATACATGTGATGAACAGGCTACAGAGAAAAGGATACAAGAATTCACATATTTATTAACTTTAAAAACACAAGGAGAACTATTTCAATTAAAAATTAACTAGATTTATAACACCTACCCTACATAATGCAAAAGGCAAGTCCAACTATACACCATGCCTCTTCTGAACTGCTTGTATTTCTATTGTGTTTGTATGCACTGTGGGTTTCAAGAACCATTAAATGTTGAGGAAGCTCATTTCAATGAAACTCTGGAGAACTCTCATAGGCAAGGCTTCCCAAAGAGTGGCCAAAAGGTTAGATATAGCCAGGCCCATTGAGGTCTACAATGTGAGTTCCATGTGTGTTTTGACTCTCAACTATGGCTACCAAGTCTTTAAGAATAAAATCATGGGATATCTTTGCTGAAATTCCCAGTGCTCTGTTGAAAGCCACCCTCGGCCTTGATCTTAGTTTCCAAGGGCGACTCTCATGCTTGACCTCTTAAAATATCACCACAATTCATGGCAATACTTCTTTGAGTTCAGTTCCAGAAGTCAGTCTCTAAGGGGAATCACACAAGAATTCAAGCCCAGGTGGACCCAGTCATCTCTTCCAACCGTCACACAAATGACCACAATTAATACCAAAACATTCTCACATGGCCCTCCTCTTCTTCTATAAAGGCACTCATCATAACATCTGGCTGGAGGTTTCCATGAGGGGCACAGCCCAAGACAGTGTCCCAAATAAGCTCCCTTGCCACTCATTTGCCTAAATTCAGGGTGGCTTGGACACCCTTCTTGTGCACCAGGAGTGATCTGAAAGGGTAAAATAAATTGAAATTAAAGTGTAAAAGTTGAAGTGTAAAAGACCGGGTTTTGTAAAGTTTCTAAGCTGCAAGGCCTGAGTTAAAATGTAAAGGACCAGTTATTGTTAAGTTCCTATGCTACATGCAAAACCTGAAATTCCTGTAGCTTGTAGTACAATTCCGGACTGCCCAGTAAATATTCCCCCTGACCGCCTGGTTGTTTAATAACCTAGGACCCTGTGTGGCCTGGCACATAGGCATCGCAAGGCCTAAACCAATCTGTTTGAATGTGTACCTCGCTTTAGAACTCACCTATCACTCCCGCCTGACCTGTTCCTGCCAATGAATGAACTAATCATGTTTAGGAATTGTTGTTTGATTTTTCTGCGGTGTATGTTGATTTCTTAAAGGAGACTGTGATATATGTAAAGTCCCGCCCTCCCCAAAAAGTGTACTTAAGCACTGCTCAACCCCTGCTCGGGGCTCTGGGCTGCTCTCCCTTCTTGAGTGAGCACGTAGCCCCAGCATGCTGGATTGGATCCTCAATGAACGCCTTTTTCTGTTGCATGAGCCGCGTTCTCTTGGTGGTCTCTTCCTCCGACGTTCACCGGACCCTTACATTTGGTGCGTTGGCCGGGAATCACGCAGCATAGGACAAGGACACGCCAACAGACCCCTCTGGAGGTAAGTAAGGTGCTTCTTTTCATTTTTCTTTGTGATCACTCAGAGCTTTTTGTTCAGGTTCCATTTTTCCGTTTTTGGTTTGGGTTGGCAGAGTGGCTTCCAGTGGAGAACGTAAGTTCCCCCTGTCAGTGGTGGACAAACGTGTCCTAAAGCCACAGGCCATGTCCTTGCAAGGGATGCCTTGGAGGACTCAGGGAGTGACGGATGTGCTCTCATTAGGTGAGGAGGGACCAATGAGCCCACATTACGTGACTCTGCTGGCAACCCATCATATCTTGCTGACTACTTTTTTCTCTCAGGTTGAATTCACTGTCTGTCTTTGTGGTCTAACCCATCAGGTTTTGCCAGTTACTAGGTTCTAATCTTTACTTCTGAACTCGTGGTAAATGTTAACTGTGTGTACATGTTTGTGTCACGTTTGTATTGTCCTTGTCTCTGTTTGAGAAACTCTCATTATGGGACAAAGCCATTCCATGCCTCTGTCCTTGAAGCCATTCCTGGTCCCTGCCTCCAATCCGACCCCTTCACCCAGGATCCTATCACTCAAACCTTCTACTCCTCCCCCTCTTCCCTCCATTCTCTCTGAGTCACAAGATTGTAGATCTTGGGGTTGTGAACAAACGGGAGCTGCATGATGGTCTTTGTGTGTCATTTTATCTGTGTTTCTGTTAAATGTGATGGCATTGTTTGGTCCGATGCAGAGTCCCGAGTTCCAACCTGCATTACATATGTGGAAGTTACTTTAGCTAAATTTTAAACTAATGCTTCTCCTGTGAGGGACCAAAAGTCAATAGAACCGCCAGTTTTTCTGTTCTCACCTTTTCACCTCTCTTAGCTGTGCTTCAAAGAACTTTGATAAACTTTACTCCCCTTTGTTAAGCAAGATTACGGAAGCAGTGATTTCTTTTCTTCCCGTAGTTGGATTGAGCATGCCCACTGCAGAGGGAAATGTCTGGGGTCTAAGAACTTTGATATCTCGCTTAAACTTTTCTCAAAACCCTGTCCTCATTATTAAATTGGCATTAATTGGCTTTGGGATGGGAACCAAGCCTTCAGTCATAAATTTTGACACCCCAGAGGGGACTTTAAATAAACCCCACTCTGCCCTCTTGGGGAAGCCTAGCACTCAAAACAACTGAAGCAGAGAATGAAATTTTTGGGAGCTGACTACTGCAAAGTTAGGAGACATAGAATATGCCTGGTGCCTGGGGTCAAAGCAAACCAGAGGAACTAATCCTGTAAGTAAATGGTGAGGCTAAGGGACTCCCAGCAGCTGCCAGATCCATTTTGCTGTGGGGAACTCCCTTATTCCTTACGTGCACTTTAAGGATTTCTCCACCTCTGTTTACTTAACAAAAGGGACAATGAATGCATTAATATGTTGATATTATAGATTGTTTCTTGGGGATGATCTAGGGTGAATGTGTATCTAGAAATGATTTTTTTATTTTAACCATCTGGTATCTAAATGGGTTTCTAAAGCATTGCACTATCTTACAGTTAAAAGTTGGGTTTAAACAATTGTTTAGTTTGATTTCAGGTAGTTCATGCTAGGAAACTTAAATACTTAGGGTAAAAAAATAAAGAGTTTTAATTTTGAACTAGACAGCCTGAAAAAATTTCACTAGATATATCAGTGCATTAACTTGGGAAGAGATAATAAATTATGATATGGTATCTATTCCCATCAGTGTGTAAGATTTTAAAAAATGGTACTAAATTAAACGTTGGTCTGGCTTATTGAAATGACATTAATTAGCAACAGTCTTGGAATTTTTTAAAGCTTAATTTCGGATACGCATGGTAGCATGTGGTTCTTTTTAAAAATTTTTCAGCCAATTTAATTTAACTTAATACTATTAGAAACTTCATAACAAAGAAAGGGGCTTAATGATCCTATAGAAACTTCTTCTGATGGTGGCATTAATATTATCAAAAAATGATCCTATTTTCAGTTTTGTGTGAGCAAGTTTTTCTAGTGTAGAAAAATCTAAAGAAATAAAATTTTGAGAATTACATCTAAAACTTGCATCAAAATTTTCAACATCCAAACATGGAAATTATGACTTATAGATAAATGCCTTAGGCGTGAGGTTTCTTCTCAGAATTCCAGTCTTTCCAGTTTTCCAGACCTCAGCCAGGACTTACTTTGATATGCAAATAAAAGAAGCCTGCAGCACTCAGCAGGAGACAGATAAAAAGAGTAAATGTGTCTTTTTACCTGAACTCAAACTAGACCTAACCAAAAAAGTATATAATATGGTATTTACTAATTACTGGCCAGTCATCATTTTTAGGACTCTTGCTATTCTTAGATTCTGTAATTTTTTTTTTGAGCTCATGATCTTGATTCTGCTGATGGGTTAATGTTTTCTGATCAGTTCTATTTTTGATCGACTCTGGAGTTTTCAGCATTGCAATGAAGATTTCACCTGAAAAAAGCTACAAAAAAGTTTTCTGAGATGCTTGCCATTCCCTTCAGCTACCAGTACATGGCCATGTCACAGAGCTTGGAAGTGGTACATATATTTGACACAAAATCATGAGCCTATTCTGGAGAGTGGCCAGAATTCAGGAAGAAAACAGGAACGTAGGAAGATAGTTGGTGTTGCCCATTGATAAGGCAAGCCACACTCCATTCATAAATTGTGCCGGATGAATGCTGGGAAGTTTTCTCCTTGAGAGGATACACCCATTGAGGCATTATCTTTTCTAATGTCTACAACCACGAAAACAGTGGGATACACAGACCTAAAAACACTCGCCTTGTCAAAGGACTAACTAGAAACAGTCCACTCCAAACCAAACACACCCCCTTTCCTAACTATTCTCAGAACAAAAGAAAAAACCACAAACCCACACCCACAACCACAAAGGCACCTCCTTCCCCCAAGTGGGTCTGGAACTATCCAGAGTGTCCTCTGACTGGAGGGCCATACTATGTTCCCCAGAAATGGTCTGTCCTGTCTCAGATCTGGACTCCTTGGTCAACTCTGTGAAGTTGTCAGGAGCCAGCAGTGAGCCTCTACCTGTTTTCTCCGGAAGGGCCCCTCTTCAGAATTTTTCTGGAATTTGGCCATTCTCACATAAGTAGGTACCACAAAAGACTGACTCTGTCCTTGGAAAATCCAAACAAGTGAGAACACTGGAACTGGTGCTGGGACTGGGCCTGGGTGCCTAGATTCCTGGAACCCAAATTTGGAGAGTTCCATCAACAAGGATGTGAGGTGAGGTCACTTCCTTTAGTAACTGAATGAGGTCACTGCCTTGGCAACCAATTTGTCCTAACATTTGCTTCCTAAGGTCTCATAACATGAAGGATGTCCCTACTTCCTGTGACACTTTCACAAGTTAGAATGGTAAAGAAACAATAGTCACCTGGGAACAGCTCTCCACACAGGCCTCTCCTCTACATTAAGGAGAGAATCTGATTCAGACACAACCCTTTATCCTGACCAGGCTGTTTGCCATGGAAGATGCCTTTTGCTCTCTCAGATCCTTCATAGCTGCCTACATCTTCTCCAGGGTTCATTTCTGCATGGAACTTTGAAGTTTTCAGCAGGTGGAAGATCCCCTGCATTCCTGCATTGTAAGACCAAATCTGTCCCTGCTTTTCTGAATACTTAGATTGAGGGAACAGTGTATGGTTAGGGTTAACAATATGTTCAATTAAAACCCAAATACTCCCACATGGCCCTCATATTCTTCCATGTAGACATTCATCATAACCTCTGGCTGGAGGTTTCCATAAGGGGTGCAGCCCAAGACAGTGTCCAAAATAAGTTCCCTTGCCCCTCATTTTCCTAAAGTCAGGGTTTCCTGGACACCCTTCCTGTAAACCAGGATTGATCAAATAGGCCTGCCAGTAATACTGCTCTGTTTCTTCATTTTGAAGCCTACTGACTGTGAGGTATAGATTCTTTATGTGATTTGGAGTCATGTGAGAACCCAAGCACTGCTGCAGGGCTTTGAAGAACTCATTTGTCTCAAAGGATCCCTATACTTACTTGATGGAGGTCAGGAACCTAACAGAGGAAGCAAGAGACTTCATCCACAATGACTGATCTTTTTGCCATTTTGGTTTTGGATGCACACATGGGATCTTTCTTTAGATCCATCAGGTGCTGAAAATCAAAGCCACAGCCTCTCTCAGAGCCTAAAGGATGATTCAGACACATCCCTTTCCAAAGCAATTAAGCAAAGAGCCACAGGTGATGCTCATTCATTTCCAATTGAAAGCACTTTTCTTCAGGCTTCACAAACTGGTGGCCTGAGGAAAAGACCTTCCTGACATTCAGGTCAACAGAACAGTAGGTAAGCAAAAGGCACAAAGCAGGGTTTCTCTACTGAGACTTTACTGGTCACACTGATATCCGAGTTTTCAGAGATGCTCCCAATTCCCTTCATCTATCCAGTACATGGCCATGTCACAGAACTCGACGGAGGTCCATATCTTGGACAAAAAAACATGAGCCTATTCTGGAGAGTGGCCAGAATTCAGGAAGAAAACAGGAACTAAGGAAAGAAGTAGGTGTTGTCCATATAAGGCAAGCCACAGTCCATTCATAAATTGGGAAGGATGTGTGCTGAGATGCTTTCTACTAGACAGGACACATCCATTGATGCATTCACTTTTCTTATATCTACAACCACGGAAAAAGTGGGATACACAAACATAGAAACACTCGCCAAGTCAAATGACTTACTAAAAACAGTCCACTCCAAACCAAACATACTGCCTTTCCTACCTATTCTCAGAACATGATAAAAAAACACAAATTCACACCCACACCCACAAAGGCACCTCCTTCCCCCAAGTAGGTCTGTGACTATCCAGAGTGTCCTCAGACTGATGGGCCTTACTCTGCTCCCTCGAAATGGACTGTCCTGTCTCAGATCAGGTCTCCTTTACCAACTCTGTAAAGTTTTCAGCATCAATCAGTGAGTCACTACCTGCTTTCTCAGGAAAGGCCCCTCTTCAGAGCTTTCCTGGCATTTAGCCATCCACACATCAGTATGTACCAAAAAGACTGACTCTGTCCTTGGTAAATCCAAACAAGTGAACCCACTGGGACTGGGACTGGGACTGGCTCTGAGTTCCTGGCTTCCTGGATCCCAAGTTCAGAGAGTTCCATCACCAAGGAAGTGAGGTAGGTCACTTCCTTCAGGAACTGAATGAGGTCACTACCTTGGTAACCACTTTATCCTAACATTTGCTTCCAAGGGTCCCACGAGAGAGAGGCTTCCCCTACTTCCTGTGTCACATTCACAAGATAGAATGGTATATCAACCATAGGCACATGTTAACAGCTCTCCACACAGACCTGGTTTGGTCCATCTTCTCTACTTTAAGAAAAGAGAGGCTTATTCAGACACATCGCTTCATCCTGACCAGGTATTTTACCAAGGAAGATTACTGTTGCTCTCTCAGGTCCTTCATAGCTGCCTACATCTTCTTCAGGGTTTATTTCTGCATGGAACTTGAGGTTCTCAACAGGTGGAAGATCCCCTACCTACCTGTATTATAACACCAACTCTGTCCCTGGTCTTTGTAAAGTTAAATTGAGGGAACAGTGCATGGTTAGGGTTAATAACATGTTCAATTTGGGTTAGGAATCATTCTGCGAGATGAATAATGGTATTGGGGACCTCCGATATTTACAAGCATATATAGGTGTAATATAAGTATGAATACAGAAATCTAGGAAAGATTTGAAACCCAGATGAACACTGGGCCCTTGATTGGGATACTTAGCTTTGAATTATTTCCGCAAAGTTGTCTCAAATAAATCGTTATACAATGGCATAGGACCTTGTACCTTGGATGACTGAATGAGGAAGAGATCCTCCAGACAAAAAGGGATAGTTCCAAAAGTTATTTAGATATAGGGTTTTGGTTAGAGAGTGAATGCAAATGTCAGCATATGTGAAGAGTCAGTCACAGTGATGAACTGGGGAAAATGTGTAGGAAAGCAGATATCAATAGAGACATTAGGAAATCAGGGAAAGTACAAAGTGAGTAATAGGATAAGACGTTTTTAACAGGGTTGAGTTTGAATATATAATCTTAGGAAGAAACAAACATGTAGTCACCAATAGGAATGATATTTGAGATCATTAGTTAATCAGGACATGGATGTTGTTAGTAATACATGCTCACATTAAATTTAGGCTTTGGTACAATCATAAGGGTGTCCGTTGCATTTTTTGTCAGGAATATTACTGTGATGAAATGTAAATGTATATCAGGTGACTACAGTATTTCTTCAAACATTTCTGAAAGCAACATTTTAAGACTTATAAATTAGTATTGGGGACACAAGTACGTGTACCCTGTGCCTATGATTATAAAGATGATGCCTTAATAGACAATACTGTAAATAAATAATATAACTTGATCAAACTTTAAATAATGGATTGAATTGATATCTGAAAATATATAGGAAATCTTATATTGATATACATAAGTTCATTCTAACCAGTTATACATCTAATGGTAAGTTTAGCATTATGGTTTATCATGAAGAGTGTGGGAGTTTTGCTTCAAAAATGATTATGGAAATCGAAAATAATGTGTTTGGAAATAATCTCATGAAAAGTACAGTCAAGAAACATGGAGGAATACATATATTCTGAAGCAGGAAGTAATTGCAAGTGAACCAAATGCGTACAGATTTGTTAACTTGTGGATGAAAAGTATTATTTTATAATGTCCATAAACTGAAGAAATAGTAATGTACCAGTGTTGAATAAAAATGAACTTCAAAATACACATCATGTCCCATAGGATTTTACTTGCATTGATGTTAAACTGGGTCAGTTACTGTACAAATATTAGGATTTGTAAGCACCTTTCACCGAAGTTAGTTTTCAGTACTGGGAAAAAAATATGTATTTCATGTGGATGAATATTTCTGAGAATAATTTTGTGAAAATTTGATTATAAATCCACATATAGGAACATGAGTTAAATTAGTGAGTGTAAAATAAGACACATATATTTCATATTTTGAATAATCTGGAGAAAAAAAAAAAAAAAAATATATATATATATATATATATATATATATATATATATATATATATATATATATAAAGATACAAACACAGACATTAAAATGTAGTAATATGTATGCCAATCAAAATTCATCATGAAATATATATCATCCTCATATCCAAAAATATTCTTTTTACTGAGCATGGATTTATGTATAATGCTGTTCATCTAGGAAATTCACCCATATGTTGAATTTTCAGTTCCATCAGTATTTAGGGGGAGTGATCTCTTCTCACAATTTGTATCTTCCTAAAACAGCAAGCTCACAAGAATGTACGTGTGATACCAGGTAGGATACTAAATATGCATAATAAATTTCATGAGATGAATAGGGTACAGAGAAAGGGAGACAGAAATGTACATATGTGTTAACTTTAAAAACTCATGGAGAAGTATTACAATGAAAAGTTGACTAGATTTATAACACATTCACTTGATAAAGCAGAAGGCAAGTCCTAGTATACACCATGCCTCCTATGAACGGCCTGTATTTCTATTCTGTTAGGTTTCTTTTTCTACATCATATTAAGATTAGTAGTCAGAGTCTAGTAGGGTATGGGTTAGTGACAGGGATTCAGTATTTCTAATGGAAAATAGGAAAATGAATCTAATGTGTATGCAAATATTTGCTAGACAAAAATCTTCCCACTGTCCTCCAAAACAATGCCTTGATATTTCCTTCGCCACAAGTAATACACAATTAGTGGAGAAGAGTTTGAAAGTCTGTGAATATATATCTGGAAAAGAAAATGCTCAGGAGTTCACAACCTTGGAGGTGGTAGTGGAATTTCCAAAAGTAAGGTACAGGGTAAACACTCCACAAACATGGAACTCTGGTGGCCTAATGAGTTGTTGAGAAACTGCCTCTGAGTTTGGGCCCTTGAAAAATTTGTTGTTGTCAGGAGCTTTAGCTTCCTTTGTATTGAGACCATCAAACCTGGGTCGGCATCTATGTGACCTGGATGACATGGTTTCTTATATGCTATTGAACATGAGGCAGAAGTTCTGAATTTTCCCTTTGTTAGTAAACTGAGGACACTGGGGTCTAAGTGTCTAACCATGTGATCTGTGAAGCCATTTGGTCATACTCCACTTTTCGTGGTGTTTCTTACTGCTGCACTGGGAGTTTGGTATTGGCTTCACGTAATACAAGGAGAAAAACTGGGACACAGTGCTAGAGGGAGTACTCTCACGTGTAGTGGATGAGGGTCTGCAGGAGAATGCACCAACCAGGCTTCTATCCCAAAAAGCTTGCACCCATGTCCATGGCAACCTGATTCTGAACATTGCGCTGAAACCTCTCCATATAACAAGGTCCCTTTACTTGTAAGGTTCTGCTGGCTGCACCATGTCATTCACAAGTCATTCGGAAACCAATGGCAGAACCACGTGTCCCCACGACAGATGTTTTATCATACACCTGCCCACCACTGCTCTGGGCCTACTAGTCAGCAGGCTCCAACTTTCTGGCATCTCTGTTCTCACCATTTTCATGAAACCCAGTCAATCAATGCAATGTCTGGTACACTCGTGATCAGCAACAGATATCCAAAGGTTCTCCAGTGCCACCTGTTCATGGGAATTTAAAAAATTCATGGTATTTATATAGCCAATTTTCAAGGATGAAGTTGGAGGCACTGTGGCTTTCAATTTATTCAGGAACCATGAAATGGTGAGGAAGATTATTTCAATTAAAGCTCAGGAGAACTCTCAGAGGCAAGGCTTCCCAAAGAGTGGCCAAAAGGTCACATTAAGCCAGGCCCATTGAGGTCTACAATTGAGGTCCATGTGTGTTTTGACTCTCAACAATGGCTGCCACGTCTTTCTGAATAAAGTCATGTGATATCCTGGCTGAGATTCCCAGTGCTCTTTGGAAAGCTATCCTGGGCCTAGATCTCAGTCTCCAAGGGCAACTCTCATGTGTGGCCTCCTAAAATCCCAACACAATTCATGTCAATACTTCTCTGAGTTCATTTCCAGAACTCAGTCTCTAAGGGGAATCACTCCAGAGTTCAAGCCCATGTGGACCCAGTCATCTCTTCCAACTACCACACAAATGACCACAATTAAACCAAAACACTCCCACATGGCCCTCATCTTCTTCAATATAAACTCTCATCATAACCTCTTGCTGGAGGTTTCCATGAGGGGCGCAGCCTAAGACAGTGTCCAAAATAAGCTCATTTGCCCCTTATTTGCCTAAATTCAGGGTGGCCTGGAAACCCTTCCTGTGAATCAGGTGTGATCAAATAGGCCTGCCATTAATACTGCTCTACTTCTCCAATTTGAGGCCTACTCTCTGTGGGGCATAGATTCTTTATGTGAATTGGGGTCATGAGAAAACCCAAGCACCTATGGGCTACCCTCTGCAGGGCTTTGAAGAACCCATTTCAGTGAGTCTAGGAGTTGGACCAAAAGTTCTTTAGATATAGGGGTTTTGTTAGAGAGTGAATGTAAATGTCAGCATATTTCAAGAGTCAGTCACAGTGATGAACTGGGGAAAATGTGTAGGAAATCAGATATCAATAGAGACATTAGGAAATCAGGCAAAGTACAAAGTGAGTGATAGGATGAGACATTTTTAACAGGGTTCAGTTTCAATATTTAATCTTAGGAAGAAACAAATATGTACTCACCAATAGGAATGATATTTGAGATCATTAGTTAATCAGGACATGGATGTTGTTAGTAATACATGCTCACTTTCAATATAGGCTTTGGTACAATCATAAGTGTGTCCGTTGCATTTTGTGTCAGGAATATTACTGTGATGAAATGTATATGTATATCACGTGGCTAGAGTATTTCTTCCAATATTCTTAAAGCAATATTTTAAAGACTTATAAATTAGTATTTGGGATACAAATAGGTATACCATCGGTCTATGAATATAGAGATGATGCCTTAATAGACCATACTGTGAATAAATAATATAACTGGTTCAAACTTTAAATAATGGATTGAATTGATATCTGAAAATATATAGGAAATCTTATATTGATATACATAAATTCATTCTAACCAGTTATACATCTAATGGTAATATTAGCATTATGATTTATCATGAAGAGTGTCTAAGTTTTGCTTCAAAAATGATTATGGAAATCAAAAATAATGTGTTTGGAAAGAATCTCATGAAAAGAACAGTCAAGAAACATGGAGGAATACATGTGTTCTGAAGTAGGAAGTGATTGAAAGTGAACTGAATGCCTATAAATTTGTGAAATTGTGGATGAAAGAATATATCCTATTATGTCCATAAACTGCAGAAATAGTAATGTATCAGTGTTGAATGAAAATGAACTTCAAAATACACATCATGGTCCCATAGGTGTCTACTTGCATTGATGTGAAACTGGGTCAGTCACTGTGGAAATATTACAATTTGTATGCACCATTCACTGAATTTAGTTTTCAGTACTAGGAAATAAATATGTATTTAAGGTGGATGAATATTTCTAAGAATTATTTTGTGAAAATTTGATTATAAATCCACATACACACACATGAGTAAATTTAGAAAGTGTATAATAAGACACATATATTTCATATTTTGGAAAATCTAAAGAGTAGATATCTATATCTGTCTATATAGATAGATAGATAGATAGATAGATAGATAGATAGATAGATACTCACATACACAGACATTAAAATGTAGCAATATATATGCCATTCGAAAATCATAATAAAATAGATATCATCCACGTATCCAAAAATATTCATTTTACTGAACATTTATTTATGCATAATATTGTTCATCTAGGAAATTCACCCATAGGTTGAATTTCCAGTTCCATCAGTATTTAGAGGGAGTGGTCTCTTCTCACAGTTTGTATCTTCCAAAATAAGCAAGCTCACAAGAATGTACATGTGATACCAGGTAGAATTCTAAAGATGCATTAAAAAATACATGTGATGAATAGGCTACAGAGAAAGGGAGACAGAAATTTACATATGTGTTAATTTTAAAAACTCATGGAGAAGTATTACAATGAAAAGTTGACTATATTTATAACACATACCGTTGATAAAGCCGAAGGCAAGTCCAAGTATACACCATGCCTCCTATGAAAGGCCTGTATTTCTATTCTGTTAAGTTTCTTTTTCTCCATCATATTTGGATTAGTAGTCAGAGTCTAGTAGGGTATGGGTTAGTGTCAGGGATTCAGTATTTCAAATGGAAAATATGAAAATGAATCTAATGTGTATGCAAATATGTGCTACACAAAAATCTTTCCACTCTTATCCAGAACAATGCTTTGACATTACCTTAGCCCCAAATAAGACACAATTAGTGGAGAAAAGTTAGAAAATCTGTGAATACATATGTGGAAAGAAAAATGCTCAGGAGTTCACAAACTTGTAGGAGGTAGAACGGGTTACAAAAAGGGAGAGGGTAAACACTCCACAAACATGGAGCTCTGCTGGCCCAATGACTTTTTGAGAAACTGCCTCTGAGGTCGGGCAGTTAAAATATATATTGTTGTCAGGAGTTTTAGCTTCCTTTGTAGTGAGACCATCAATTCTGGGTCTCCATTTATGTGACCTGGATGACATGGTTTTTTGTTTTCTAGTGAACATGAGGCAGCAGTGCTGAATTCTCTCTTTGTAGGTAAACTTTGGCCACTGGGGTCTAAGTATCTAACTGTGTTGTCTGTAGAGCCATTTGGTCATTATCCACTTTCGTGGTGTTTTTTACTGCTGCACTGTGAGTTTGTTATTGGCTTCACGAAATACAAGGAGTTCTACTGGGACACAGTGCTGGAGGATGTACTCTCACGTGTGGTGGGTTAGTAAAATGCACCAGTGAGGCTTCAATCCCACATAGCTTTTCAACTTGACAATAGCAACCTGATTCTGACCTTTGGCAGGAATCCTCTCCATATAACAAGATGCCCTTACATAGAAGGGTCTGCTGGCTGTACCATGTCAGTCACAAGTCTTTCTAAGCCAATGGCAGATCCACGTGGCCCCACCACAAATGTTTTTTTCACACACCTACACTCCTCTGCTCTAGGCCCACTAGTCTGCAGGCTCCAACTTTCTGGCATCTATGTTCTACACTTTTTTCATGAAACCCAGTCAATCAAGGCACTGTCTGGTACAATCATGATCAGGAACAGGACATTCAGAGGTTCTCCAGTGCAACCTGGTAATAGTAATTTCAAAAAATTCATGGTATTTATCTAGATATTTTTCAATAATGAAGTTGGAGGCACTGTGGGATTTAATTTAAACAGGAACCATTAAAAGGTGAGGAATCTCATTTCAATGAAAGCTCTGGAGAAGTTTCACAGGCAAGGCTTCCCAAAGAATGGGCAAAAGGTCACATGAAGCCAGGCCCATTGAGGTCTACAATGTGAATTCCATGTGTGGTTTGACTCTCAAATATGGCTGACAATCTTTCAAAATAAAATCTTGTGATATCCTGGCTGAGATTCCCAGTGCTCTGTGGAAAGTCACCCTGGGCCTAGATCTCAGTTTCCAATGGCGAATCTCATGCGTGGCCTCCAAAAATCCCAACACAATTCATGGCAATACTTCTCTGAGTTCAGTTCCACACCTCAGTCTCTAAGGGGAATCACAACAGAGTTCAAGCCCATGTGGACCCAGGCATCTCTTCCAATTGCCACACAAATGATGACAATTAAAACCAAAACACTCCCACAGGGCCCTCTTCTTCTTTTATATAGACACTAATCATAAACTCTAGCTGGAGGTTTCCATGAGGGGCACAGCCCAAGACAGTGTCAAAAATAATCTCTCTTGCCCCTCATTTGCCTAAAGTCAGGGTGGCCTGGACAACATTCCTGTGAAACAGAACTGATCATATAGGACTGCTGTTAATACTGCTCCACTTCTCAAATTTGAGGCCTACTGACTGTGGGGTATAGATTCTTTGTGTGAATTGGAGTCATGAGAAAACGCAAGCACCTATTGTCCAGCCTCTGCAAGGCTTTGAAGAACTCATTTGACACAAATGATCCCTATTCTCACTTGATGGAGGTCAGAAATATTACAGAGGAAGGCGAGAGGCTTCATCCAAAATGACTGATCTTTTTTCCATTTTGGTTTTGAATGCCCACATGGGATCTTTCTCTAGACCCATCAGGTGCTGAAAATCTAAACCACAGGCTCACACAGGGCCAAGAGGCTGATTCAGACAAATCTTTTTCCCAAGCAATAAAGTAAAAAGCCACAGGTGATTCCCATTCATTTCCATTTGAAAACTCTTTTCTTCAGGCTTCACTAAGGTTTGGCCTGAGGCAAAGACCTTTCTGACATTCAGAGCAACAGAACAATAGGTAATCAAAAGCCCCCAAGCAGGGTTTCTCCTAGGAGACTTTCCTGGTTACTCTGATATGTGAGTTTTCTGAGATGCTCGCCATTCTCTTCAGCTATCCAGTACATGGCCATGTCACAGAGCTTGGAGGTGGTACGTATCTTGTACAAAAATACATGATACTAATCTTGAGAGTGGCCAGAATTTAGGAAAAAAATGAGAACTTAGGTAGATAGCAGGTGTTGCCCATGGATGAGGCAAGCCTCAGTCCATTCATTAATTGGGAAGGATGCATACTGGGAAGTTTTCTACTAGACAGGACAAACCCAATGAGCTATTTTCTTTTCTAATATCTACAAAGAAAAACACAATGGGATACACAGACACAGAAATAGTCTCCTTGTCAAATGACTTACTAGAAACAGTCCACTCCAAACCAAACAAACCTCCTTTTTTACCTATTCTCAGATCATGTGAAAAAACCACAAACACAAACCAACACCCACTAATGCACCTCCTTCTTCCAAGTAGGTCTGTGACTATCTGGAATGTCCTCTGACTGGTAGGACATACAATGTTCCCCAGAAATGGCCTTTCTGTCTCAGATCTGGTCTCCTTGGTCAAATCTGTGAAGTTGTAAGGACGCAGTGGTGAGCCAATTCCTATCCTCTCTGGAAAGACCCCTCTTCAGAGCTTTCTTGGTATTTGGCAACCCTTACATCAGTAGGTACCAAGAAAGACTGACTCTGTTCCTGGAAAATCCAAAGAAATGAGCCCACTGCGACTGGGACTGGAACTGGCTCAGGGTGCCTTGCTTCCTGGATCACAAAATTCAGAGAGCTCCATCACCAAGGAAGTGAGGTGAGGTCACTACCTTCAGAAAATGAATGAGGTCACTGTCTTGGCCACCACTTTGTCCTAACAGTTTCTTCCTATTGTCTCCTGACATGGAGGCTGCCCTACTTCCTGTGATACTTTCTCATGTTAGAATGGTATAGAAACCATAGTCACCTGGGAACAGCTCTCCACACAGGCCTGGTTTGGTCCATCTTCCCTACATAAAGAATAGAGAGGCTGACTCAGACACATCTTTTCATCCTGACCATGTTTTTTGCCATGGAATATGACTTTTGTTCTCTCAGGTCCTTCATAGCTGCCTGCATCTTCTCCAGGGATCATTTCTGCATGGATTTTGAGGTACTCAGCAGTTGGAAGATCTCCTAACTTCCTGTATTGTAATACCAACTTTGTCCCTGCTCTTCTGTAAAGTGAGATTGAGAGAACATTGTATGGTTAGGATTAATAGCATGTTCGATTTGGGTTGGAAATCATTCTGCTGGATGAATAATGGTATTGGGAACCAGCGACATTTATAAGAATATAGAGGTAGAACATAAGTATGAAAACAGAAATCTAGGTAATATTTGAAGCCCAGAAGGATTTGGACCCTTGATTGGGATCCTTAGCTTGAGTTATGTTTTGCACCGAGGTCTCAGTTAAATTGATATACAATGGCATAAGACCCTGTACCTCAGATGATTAAATGTAGAAGAGATCATCCAGTCAAAAAGGGATGGTGTGTAGGATTAGGAAGATAGTCAGTAGGTTTAGAAGGAAGAGTGAGTCTAGGATTTGGACCAAATGTTCTTTAGCAATAGGGTTTTGGTTAGAGAGTGAATATAAATGACACCATATGTGAAGAGTCAGGCACAATGATGAACTGGGGAAAATATGTAGGAAAGCAGACATCAATAGAGACATTAGGAAATCAGGCAAAGTATAACGTGATAGGATTAGACATTTTCAACAGGGTTGAGGTTGAATACATAATCTTAAGAAGAAACCAATTTGTAGTCACCAATAAGATTGACATTTGAGAGCATTAGGCAACCTGGACATGGATATATTTAGTAATCCATGTTCACATTCCATTGAGGCTTTGGTACAATCATAAGGGTGACCTTCGCATTTTGTGTCCAGAATATTACTGTGATAATATGTATATGAAGATCAGGTGACATGAGTATTTCTTCCACCATTTCTGGGGGAAATATTTTGAAAAGATATAAATTAGTACTGGGGATACTAATCGGCTTACCCTGTGTTGATGAATATAGAGATGATGCATTAATAGACCATACTGTGAATAAATTATATGACTGGTTCCAAATTTAAATAATGGATTGTATTGATATCTGAAAAAATAGAGGAAATCATTTATTGATATACATACATTCATTCCAACCACTTATATATCTAATGGTTATATTAGGGTTACCATTTATCATAAATAGTGTGTGAGTTTTGCTTCAAAAATGATTATGCAATCGAAAATAATGTCTTTAGAAAGAAGTCTAGTGAAAAGACCAGTCAAGAAACATGGAGAAATATAAGTGTTCTGAAGGAGGAAGTGATTGAAAGTGAACCAAATGTTTATAAATTTGTGAACTTGTGAATGAAAGGATATAATTTATGATGTCTATAAACTGAAGAAATAATAACGTACCAGGTTTGATTAAAATGAACTTTAATAAACACATCATATCCAATAGGAATCTACTTGCATTGATGTTAAACTTGGTCAGTTACTGTAGAAATATTAGGATTTGTAAGCACCCTTCCCTGAAGTTAGTTTTCAGTACTAGGAATCAAATATTTATTTCAGTGGATGTATATTTCTGAGAATAAACTTTTTAAATTTGATTATAAATCCACATATATGAATATGAATGAATTCAGGCGGTGTATAAGAAGACACATATATTTCATATTTTGGTAAATCTGGAGAATATATATATATATAATGTATATATAGACACACAAACACACACATTATAATGTAGCAATATATTTGCCAATTGAAATTCATCATGAAAAATAACTCATCCGCATATCCCAAAATATTCATTTTACTGAACATGAATATGTGTATAGTGTTGTTCATCTAGGAAGCTCACCCATGGGTTGAATTTTCAGTTAAAACAGCGTTTAGGAGGAGTGATCTCTTCTCACAATTTGTATCTGCCAAGTCAGCCACCTCACAAGAATGTATATGTGAAACCAGGTAGGATTCTATTTGTGCATATAAAAATACTTTTGCTTAATAGGCTACAGAGAAAGGGAGACAGGAATTCACATTTTTCTTAACTTTAAAAACACATGGAAAATTATTTCAACAAATAATTGACTAGATTTATTACTCCTACCTTATATCATGCAAAAGGTAATTCCAACTATACACCATGCTTCTTCTGAAATGCTTGTATTTCTATTCTGTTTGGGTTATTTTTCTCCATTATATTAGGATTAGTAGTCAGAGTTTAGTAGGGTATGGGTTAGTGTCAGGGATTCAGTATTTCAAACAGAATATTGGAAAATGAATCCAATGTGTATGCAAATATGTGCTACAAAACAATCTTCCCTCTCTCATCCAGAACAATGACTTGACATTCCCTTTGCCCCAAGTAAGTCAGAATTAGAGGAGAAGAGTGAGAAAATCTGTGAATATATATTTAGAATGGAAAATGCTCAGGAGTTCACAACCTTGGAGTTGATAGAGCAGTTTCCAAAAGTAAGTGACATGGTAAACACTCCACAAACATGGAGATCTACTGGCCTAAACACTTCTTGAGAAATTGCCTCTGAGCTTGGGCACTTGAAATATATGTTGTTTTCAGGAGCTTTAACTTCCGATGTAGTGAGACCATCAAAGCTAGGTCTGCATCTATGTGACCAGGAGGACATGGTTTCTTATTTTCCAATGAACATGAGGCAGCAGTGCTAAATTCTCTCTTTGTAGCTAAATTGTGGCCACGGGGGCTAAGTGTCACCCCATGTGGACTGTGAAGCCATTTGGTCATCCTCGACTTTTCATTGTGTTTCTTGCTGCTGCACTGGGAGTTTGGTATTTGCTTCACGAAATACAAGGAGTTCAAGTGGGACACAGTGCTGGAGGGAGTTCTGTCACGTGTGGTGGGTCAGTGTCTGCATGAGAATGCACCAACTAGGCTTCTATCCCACATAGCTTGCCCCTTGACCATAGCAACCTGATTCTAAACATTGCCGTGAAAAATCTCCATATAACAAGATGCCTTTATATAGAAGGGTCTGCTGGCTGCACCGTGTCTGTGTCAAGGCATTTGAAAGTCAATGGCAGATCCACAGGCCCCACCACAGATGTTTTATCACACACCTGCACACCACTGCTCTAGGCCCACTACATATCAGGCTCCAACTTACTGGCATCTCTGTTCTACACCATTTTCATGATACCTAGTCAATCAAGGCACTGTCTGGTATACTCATGATCAGCAACAGGACATCCAAAGGTTCTCCAGTGCCACCTGGTCATGAGAATTTCTAAAAATTCATGGTATTTATCTAACTATTTTTCACAGATGAAGTTGTTGGTACTGTGGGTTTCAATTCATTCAGGATCCATTAAATGTTGAGGAAGCTCATTTTAATGAAGGATCTGGAGATCTCTCACAGGCAAGGCTTCCCAAAGAGTGGCCAAATTGTCACATGAAGCCAGGCCCATTGAGGTCTCCAATGTGAGGTCCATGTGTGTTTTGACTCTCAACGATGGCTGCCAGGTCTTTCAGAATAAAACCTGTGATATCCTAGCTGAGATTCCCAGTGCTCTCTGGAAAGCCTCTCTGGGCCAAGATCTCAGTTTCCAAGGGCGACTCTCATGCGTGGCCTCCTGAAATCCCAACAACATTCATGGCAATACTTCTCTGAAGTCAGTTCCAAATCTCATTCTCTAAGGGGAATCACACCAGAGTTCAAGCCCAGGTGGACCCAGTCATCTCTTCCAACTACCACACAAATGACCACAATTAAAACCAAAACACTCCCACATGGCCCTCATCTTCTTCCATATAAACACACATCATAACCTCTGGATGGAGTTTTCCATGAGGGGCACATCCAAACCAGTGCCCGAAATAAGCTCCCTTGCCCCTCATTTGCCTAACATCAGAGTTGATTGGACACGCTTCCTGTGAACCAGCAGTGATCAAATAGGCCTGCCGTAAATGCTCCACTTCTCCACTTTGAGGCCTTCTTACTGTGGGGTTTAGATTCTTTTTTTTTCTAAATTTTTTTTGGAAATTTAATTGGAAAGTTAAAAAAAATTGTTTTGCAGAATATTAAATTTCTAATGGCAAAGCCTTCACCTTGTTTGTGAAGGAAACCTTGATGCCTTGCCAATCTGGTTATATGGAGACACTCAAAATTTTCTGTTACATCCTACATGGATGAATGGCTAAAGCACATAGTTTTTTAAAACTGAAAGGCAGATACCAGCAAGTAAGATAACAAATAAAAGACAATTTTATTAAAAAATAAAGTTGTTATATGACTCAAATATTGGAAATTCAATTTTTTTTTGGTTGTTCAAAACATTATAAAGCTCATGATATATCATCTTTCATACATTTGACTTAATTGGGTTATGAACTCCCATTTTTACCCCAAATACAAATCGCAGAATCACATCAGTTACACACTCACGTTTTTACATAATAGCATACTAGTTATTGTTGAATTCTGCTACCTTTCCTATCCCCTACTATTCCCCCTCCCCTCCCATCTTCCCTCTCTACCTCATCTGCTGTTGTTTAATTCTCTCCCTTGTTTTCCCCTCTTTAGCCTCACAACCTCTTATATGTAATTTTGTGTAACATTAAGTAGTCTCCTACCATTTCCATATAATTTTCCTTCTCTCTCCCTTTCTCTCCCCCCACTCATCTCTGTTTAGTTTTAATATTTTTCTCATGTTCTTCCTCCCTGTTCTGTTCTTATTTGCTCTCTCTATATAAAAGGAAACATTTGGCATTTGTTTTTTAAGGATTGGATAGCTTCGCTTAGCATAATCTATTCTAATGCCATTCATTTCCCTGCAAATTCTATGATTTTGTCATTTTCAGTGCTGTGTAATCCTCCATTGTGTATAGATGCCACATTTTTATTATCCATTCATCTATTGAAGGGCATCTAGTTTGGTTCCACAGTCTAGTTATTGTGAATTGTGCCGCTATGATCATCGATCGATGTGGCAGTATCCTTATACTGCTCTCTATTAAGATCCTCAGGGAAGAGTCTGAGAAGGGCGATATCTCGGTCAAATGGTGGTTCCATTCCCAGCTTTCCCAGGAATCTCCATACTGCTTTCCATATTGGACTCTCCAATTTGCAGGCCCATAAGCAGTGTACAAGTGTACCCTTTACCCCACATCCTCACCAACACTTATTGTTGTTCGACTTCATAATGGCTGCCAATCTTACTGGAGTGAGATGGTATCTTAGGGTGGTTTTGATTGCATTTCTCTGACTGCTACAGATGGTGAGCATTTTTTCATGTACTTGTTGATTGATTGTATGTCCTCCTCTGTGAAGTGTCTGTTAAGATCCTTGGCCCATTGTTGATTGGGTTATTTGTTATCTCATTGTTTAATTGTTTTGAGTTCTTTGTATATTCTAGATATTAGGGCTCTATCTGAAGTGTAAGGGGTAAAAATTTGTTCCCAGGATGTAGGCTCTCTATTTAACTTTCTTATTGTTTCTCTTGCTGAGAAAAAACTTTTTTAGATTAAGTAAGTCCCATTTGTTTATTCTTTTTATGAACTCTTGGGCTATGGGTGTCCTATTAAGGAATTTGGAGCCCAACCCCACAGTATGTACATCGTAGCCAACTTTTTCTTCTATCAGACGCAGTGTCTCTGATTTTATATCTGGCTCCTTGATCCATTTTGAGTTAACTTTTATGCATTGTGAGAGAAAGGGATTCCGTTTCATTTTGTTGCATATGAATTTTCAATTGTCCCTGCACCATTTGTTGAAGATGCTATCCTTCTTACATTGCATGCTTTTAGGCCCCTTTTCAAATATAAGAAAGTTGTAATTTTGTGGATATGTCTCTGTGTCCTCTATTCTGTACCATTGGTCCATCTGCCTGTTTTGATACCAGTACCACACTGTTTTTGTTACTATTGCTTTGTAGTACAGTTTGAACTCTGGATTCACACTTCCTGCTTAGAATTGCTTTCGCTATTCTGGGTCTTTTGTTGTTCCATATGAAATTCATGATTACTTTATCTATTTCTACAAGAAATGCCATTGGGTTTTTGATTGGCATTGCATTAAACCTGTAGAGAACTTTGGGTAATATCGCCATTTTGATGATGTTATTTCTGCCTATCCATGTACAGGGCATATTTTTCCATCCTCTAACATCTTCTTCTATCTCTCTCTTTAGGGTTCTGTAGTTTTCATTGTATAAATCTTTCACCTCTTTGGTTAGGTTGATTCCCAAGTTTTTTATTTTCTTTGAGTATACTGTAAATGGAGTGGTTTTCCTCATTTCCATTTCAGAAGTTTTGTTGCTGATATACAGGAATGCCTTTGATTTATGCGTGTTGATTTTATATTCTGCCAATTTGCTGAATTCATTTATTAACTCTAGCAGTTTCTTTGTAGACCCTTTTGGGTCTGTTAAATATATTATCATGTCATCCACAAATAGTGATAATTTAAGTTCCTCTTTTCCTATTTTTATGCCTTTAATTTTCTTTGTCTGTATCATTGCTCTGGATAGTATTTCAAGAACTAAATTAAATAGAAGTGGTGATAGACGGCATCCCTGTCTTGTTGCAAATTTTAGAGGGAATGCCTTCAGTTTTTCTCCATTTAGGATGATGCTAGCCTGAGGTTTAGCATATATAGCTATTACCATGTTGAGGTAAGTTCCTGTTATTCCTAGTGTTTTATAGAGTTTTAAAGAAAAAGGGATGCTGTGCTTTGTAGAATGCTTTTTTTGCATCTATCGAGATGATCATATGGTTCTTCTCTTTAAGTCTATTGATGTGATGGATTACATTTATTGATTTCCGTATATTGAACCAGCTTTGCATCCCTGGGATGAATCCCTCTTGATCATGAAACACAATTTTTTTATATGCTTTTGTTTTTTATTTGCCAGGATTTTATTGAGAATTTTTGCATCCAAGTTTATTAGAGATATTGGTCTGTAGTTTTCTTTCTTTGAAGTGTCTTTGTCTGGTTTTGGGATCAGGGTGATGTTGGCCTCATAGAATGAATTTGGAAGAACTCCTTCTTTTTCTATTTTTTGAAATAGCTTGAAAAGTATTGGTATTAATTCATCTTTGAACGTTTTGTAGAACTCTGCTGTATAACCATCTGGTCCAGGGCTTTTTTTGGTTGGTAGTCTTTTGAAGGTTTCTTCTATTTCTTCCTTTGTTATTGGTCTATTTAAATTGTGTGAGTCTTCCGGACTCAAACTTGGCAGATTATATGACATAAGAAATTTATCAATATCTTCATTATCTTCTGTTTTATTGGAATATGGGGTTTCAAAATACTTTCTAATTATCATCTGAATTTCTGTAGTGTCTGTTGTGATGTTGCCTTTTTTATCCCATATGTTAGTAATTTGAGTTCTCTCTCTACTTCTCTTCATTAGCATGGCTAAGGCCCTCTCGATTTAATTTATTTTCAAAGAACCAACTTTTATTTTTTCAATTTTTTTGTTTCAATTTTGTTGATTTCTCCTCTAATTTTAATTATTTCTTATCTTCTACTACATTTGTTGTTTTGCTTTTTTTTTCTAGGTTTTTGAGATGTAGTGTGAGATCATTTATTTGTTGTTTTTTTCTTTTTTTTTTGAGGAAAGAATTCCAAGAAATGAATTTCCCTCTTAAAACTGCTTTCATTGTTTTCCATAGAATCCGGTATGTTTTGTCTGTACTGTCATTTGTCTCTAAGAAATTTTTTATCTCCTCCTTTATGTCTTCTGTAACCCATTGATCATTCAGTAACATATTGTTCATTTTCCATGTGATGTAGAATTTTTCCTTCCTTCTTCAATCATTAATTTCAAGTTTCATTCCATTATGATCAGATATGGTGCATGGTATTATCTCCATACTTTTATATTTACTAAGAGTTTCCATATGGCATAATATATGGTCTATATTTGAGTAGGACCAATGTGCTGCTGAGAAGAACATGTATCCACTTTATGATGTTTGATATATTCTATATATGTTGGTTAAGTCTAGGTTATTGATTGTGCTATTAAGTTCTATAGTTTCTTAATTCAGATTTTCTCTAGAGGATCTGTCCAATGGCGAGAGTTGTGTGCTGAAGTCACCCGTAATTATTGTGTTATAGCCTATATGACTCTTGAAGTTGAGGAGAGTTTGTTTTATGATTTTGCACCACCATTGTTTGATGCATACAAATTGATAATTGTTTTGTCTTGTTGGTGAATGTTGCCTCTTAACAGTATATAGTCTCCTTCTTTATCACTTTTGATTAACTTAGGTTTTAAGTTGATTTTAATCGATATGAGTATGGCCACTCCTTCTTGCTTCCGAGGGCCAACAATGGCTGCAAAGTCTTTCAGAATAAAATCATGTGATTTCCTGGCTGAGATTCCCATTGCTCTGTGGAAAGCCACCTTGGGCCTAGATCTCAGTTTCAAAGGGTGACATTCATGCGTGGCCTCCTAAAAACCAACACAATTCATTTCAATACTTCTATGAGGTACGTTCCAGAACTCAGGCTCTAAGGGAAATCACACCAGAGTTCAAGCCCAGGTGGACCAAGTCATCTCTTCCAACCCCCACACAAATGACCACAATTAGAACAAAAAAACTCCCACATGGCCCTCATCTTCGTCCATAAAGACCCTCATCAAAAGTTCTGGATGGAAGTTTTCATGAGGGTCGCAACCAAAGACAGTTTCCAGAATAAGCTCCCTTGCCTCTAATTTCCCTAAAGTCAGGGTGGCCTGGACACCCTTCCTGTGAACCAGGAGTGATCAAAAAGGCCTGCCATTAATTCCGCTCTGTTTCTATAATTTGAGGCTTACTGAATGTCAGGTATAGATTTTTTATGTGATTTGGAGTCATGAGAAAACCCAAGCATATCTGCAGAGCATTGAAAAATTCATTTGACAAAGAGGATCCCTATTCTCACTTGAAGGGGGTCAGGAACCTAACAGAGAAAGGCAAGAATCTTCATCCACAATGACTGCTCTTTTTGCCATTTTGGTTTTGAATGCACACATGGGATCTTTCTTTAGATCCATTAAGTGCTGAGAATCTAAGCCACAGCCTCACACAGGGCCAAGAGGCAGATTCAGACAAATCCCTTTCCAAAGCAATTAAGCAAAGAGCCACAGGTGATGTCCATTTATTTCCATTTGAAAATTTTTTCTTCAGGCTTCACAAAGGGGTGGCCTGAGGCAAAGACCTTCCTGACATTCAGGGCAACAGAACCCTTGATTGGTATACTTAGCTTGAATTATGTTCTGCACCGAGGTCTCAGATAAATCGATATACAATGGCATAGGACCGTGTACCTCGGATGATTGAATGTAGAGGAGAACATCCAGTCAAAAAGGGATATTCTGTAGGATTAGGAAGATAGTCAGTAGGTTTAGGAAGAAGAGTGACTCTAGGAGTTGGACCAAAAGTTCTTTAGCAATAGGGTTTCAGTTAGAGAGTGAATGTAAATGTCAGCACATGTGAAGAGACAGTCACAATGATGAACTGGGAAAAATATGTAGGAAAGCAGATATCAATAGAAAGATTAGGAAATCAGGCAAAGTATAAAGTGAGTGATAGGATTAGACATTTTCAACAGGCTTGAGGTTGAATATATAATCTTAGGAAGAAACAAATATGTAATAATCAATAGGATTGACCTTTGAGAGCATTAGGCACCCTGGACATGGATGTTTTTAGTAATCCATGGTCACTTTCCATTTAGGCTTTGGTACAATCATATGTGTGACCTTTGCATTTTGTGTCCAGAATACTACCGTGATAAATTGTATATGTAGATAAGGTGACATGAGTATTTCTTCCACCATTATGGGAAGTAATATTCTGGAAACTTATAAATTAGTACTGGTGATACAAATAGGTGTACCTTGTGTTGATGATTATTGAGATGTTGCATGAATAGACCACATTGTGATAAAGTATATAACTAGTTCCAACTATAAATAATGGATTGAGTTTGCATCTGAAAATATATTGGAAATCTTATATTGATATATATACAATCATTCCAACCAGTTATATATGTAATGGTAATATTAGGGTTACGGTTTATCGTGAAGGGTGAGTATTGCTTCAAAAATGATTATGGAATCAAAAATAATGTGTTTAGAAAGAAGTCTAGTGTAAAGACCAGTAAAGAAACATGGAGGAATACATGTGTTCTTAAGTAGTAAGTAAATGAATGTGAACCAAATGCCAATAATTTTTTGAAGTTGTGGATGAAAAAATATATCCTATGATGTCCATAAACAGATAAAATAGTAATATACCAGTGTTGAATAAAAATGAACTTCAAAATACACATCATGTCCCATAGCAATCTACTTGCATTGATGTTAAACTGGGTCAGGTACTGTAGAAATAATAGGATTTGTATGCACCACCTACTGAACTTAGTTTTCAGTAGTAGGAAACAAATATGTATTACAGGAATATAAATATTGCTGAAAATAATCTTGTAAAGATTGGATTTTGAACCCACATACAGGAATATAAATGAATTTAGGGAGTGTATAATAAGACACATATTTTTCATATTTTTTTAAAATCTGGAGAAAAAAAAAATATATATATATATTTTTTACAGATTTAAAAAAAATACACAAACACACACACACACACACACACACACACATGCACACACACACACACACACACATTAATATTTAGCAATATATATGCCAATCGAAATTCATCATGAAATATAATTCATCCACATATCCAAAAATATTCATTTTACTGAACATGGATTTATGTATAGTGTTTTTCACTAGGAAGCTCACCCATAGGTTGAATTTTCAGTTCCATCATTATTTAGGGAGAGTCATCTGTTCTCACAATTTTATATTCCAAAGTCAGGGAGCTCAAAAGAATGTCCGTGTGATACCAGGTAGGATATTATATATATGCATAAAAAAATACATGTGCTGAATAGGATACAGAGAAAGGGAGACAGGAATTTATATATGTGATAATTTTAAAAAATCATGGAGAATTATTACAATGAAAAGTTGACTAGATTTAAAACACATACTCTTGATAATGCAGAAGGCAAATAGAAGTATACACCATGCTTCCTATGAAAGGCCTGTATTTCTATTGGGTTAGGTTTCTTTCTCTCCATGATATTAGGATTAGTAGTCAGAGTCTAGTAGGGTATGGGTTAGTGTCAGGGATTCAGTATTTCAAATGGAAAAAAGGAAAATTAATCTAATGTGTATGCAAAAATGTGATACACATAAATCTTCCCTCTCTCATCCAGAACAATGCCTTGACATAACCATCGCTAAAAGTAAGACACAATTAGAGGAGAGGAGTTAGAAAATCTGTGAATTTATGTGGAATGGAAAATGCTCAGGAGTTCACAACACTGGAGGTGGTAGAACAGTTTCCAAAAGTAAGGGAGAGGGTAAACAATCCCGAAACATGGAGCTGTGCTGGCCTAAAGACTTCTTGAGAAACTTCCTCTGAGGTTGGGAACAAGAAATATATGTAATTGTCAGGAGATTTAGCTTCGTTTGTAGTGACACCATGAAATCTGGGTCTGCATCTATGTTACCTGAAGAACATGGTTTCTTATTTTCCAATGATCATGAGGCAGCGGTGCTGAATTCTCTCTTTGTAAGTAAACTGAGGCCACTGGGCTGAAGTGTCTCCCATGTGGACTGTGAAGCCATTTGGTGATCCTCCATTTTCCAGGGTGTTTCTTACTGCTGCACTGAGAGTTTGGTACTTGCTTCACGAAATACAAGGAGTTCAACTGGGATAAAAATGCTGGAGGAGTTCTGTCATGTGTGGTTGGTCAGGGTCGCGAAGAGAATGTACGAACCAGGCTTCTATCCTACATAGCTTTCCCCTTGACTATAGAATCCTGATTCTGAACATTGCCCTGAAACCTCTAAATATGACAAGATGACTTTACATATAAAGGTATGCTGCCTGCACCATGTCAGTCGCAAGTCTTTCAAAGCCAATGGAAGATCCAGGTGGTCATACCAAAAATATTTATTTACACACCTACAGTCCACTTCTCTACGCCCACTACTCAGCAGGCTCCAAATTACTGGCATCTCTGTTCTACACCATTTTCACGAAACCCAGTCAATCAAGGCACTCTTTGGTACACTCATGATCAGCAACAGGAAATCCAAAGTTTATCCAGTGCCACCTGGTCATGGGAATTTCAGAAATTTCATGGTATTAATCTAGTCATATTTCAAAAATGAAGTTAGAGTCACTGTGGGTTTCAATTAATTCAGGAACCATTAAATGGTGAGGAAGCTCATTTCAATGAAAGCTCTGGAGAACACTCACAGAAAAGCCTTCCAAAAGACTGGCAAAAAGGTCACATGAATCCAGACACATTGTGGTCTACAATGTGAGGTCCATATGTGTTTGGACTCTCAACTAGGGCTGCCAAGTCTTCAAGAAGTAAATCATGTGATATCCTGGCTCAGAATCCCCGAACTCCGTGGAAAGCCATCCTGGGCCTAGATCTCAGTTTCCAAAGGCGATTCTCACGCGTGGCCTAGTAAAATCCCAAGAGAATTCACAGCAATACTTCTCTGAGGTCAGATCCAGAACTCATTCTTTAAGGGGAATCACACCAGAGTTCAAGCCCAGGTGATCCCAGTCATCTCTTCCAACTACCACACAAATTACCACAATTAAAACAAGAACACTCCCATATGGCCCTCATCTTCTTCCATATTGACACTCATCATAATTTGGCTGGATGTTTAAATGAGGGGCGCAGACCAAGACAGTGTCCAAAATAAGCTCCTTTGACCCTCATTTGCCTAAAGTCAAGGTGGCCTGGACACCCATCCTGTGAACCAGGAGTGATCAAATAGGCCTGCCATTAATACCGCTCCAATTCTCCAATTTGAGGCCTACTGACTGTGGGGTTTAGATTCTTTATGTGAATTTTAGTCATGATAAAACCAAACACCTATGGGCTAGCCTCTGCAGGTTTTGAAGAACTCATTTGACCCAAAGGATCCCTATTTTCACTTGATGGAGTTCAGGAACCTTACAGAGGAAGTCAAGAGACTTCATCCCAATGACTGCTCTTTTGGCCATTTTTCATTTGGATGCAAACATGGGAACTTTCTTTAGATCCATCAGGTGCTGAGAATCTAAGTCACAGCCACACACAGGGCCAGGGGGCTGATTCAGACACATCCCTTTTCAAAGCACTTAAGAAAAGAGCCACAGGTATGCCCAATCATTTCCATTTGAAAACTGTTTTCTTCAGGCTTCAAAAAGGGGTGGCCAGAGGCAAAGACCTTCCTGACATTCAGGGCAACAGAACAATTGGTAAGCAAAAGGCCCAAAGCAGGGTTTCTCCACTGAGACTTTCCTGGTCACACTGATATCTGAGTTTTCTGAGATGCTCCCCATTCCCTACAGCTATCCAGTACATTGTTATGTCACAGAGCTTTGAGGTTGTAAATATCTTGGACACAAAACCATAGGCCTATTCTTGAGATTGGCCGGAATTCAGGAAGAAAACAGGAACTTAGGAAGATAGCAGGTGTTGCACATCAATAAGGCAAGCTACAGTCCATTCATAAATGGGGCAATATGAATGCTGAGAAGCTTTCTACTAGACAAGACACATCCATTCATGAATTCTCTTTTCTAATGTCTACAACCACGGACACAGTGAGATACACAGACAGAGAAACACTCGCCATGTTAAACGACTTACTAGAAACAGTCCACTTCCAACGAAACAAACTGACTTTCCTACCTATTCTCAGAAAATGAGACAAAACCACAAACCCACAACCACACCCACAAAGGCACCTTCTTCCCCCAAGTAGGTCTTTGACTATCCGGAGTGTCCTCTGACTTGTAGGCCATAATATATTCCCCCAAAATAGCCTGTCCTGTCTCAGATCTGGTCTCCTTGGCAAACTCTGTGAACTTCTCAGGAGCCAACGGTGAGCCACTAACTGCTTTCTCAAGAAAAGCAACGCTTCCGAGCTTTCCTGGCATTTGTTCTTCTCACGTCTGAAGGTACCAAGAAAGACTGACTGTCCTTGGTAAACTCAAATAAGTGAGACCACAGGGATGGGGACTGGGACTGGATCTGTGTGCCTGGCTTCCTGGATCAAAAGTTCAGAAAGTTCCATCACCAAGGAAGTGAGGTGAGGTCATTTCCTTCCTGAATTGAATGAAGTCCCTGTCTTGGCAACCACTTTGTCTTAACTGTTGCTTCCAAGGGTCCCATGAGATTGAGGCTGCCCCTACTTCCTGTGACACTTTCACAAGTTAGAATGGTATATCAACAATAGGCACCCAGGAATAGATCTCCACACAGGCCTGTTTTGGTCCATGTTCTCTACATTAAGAAGAGAATCTGATTCAGACACAACCTTTTATCCTGACCGGGTTGTTTGCCATGGAAGATGACTTTTGCTCTCTCAGGTCCTTCATAGCTGCCTACATCTTCTCCAGGGATCATTTCTGCATGGGCCGTTGAGGTTCTCAGCAGGTGGAAGTTTGCCTACATTTCTTTATTGTAAAATCAACTCTTTCCCTGCTCTTCTATAAAGTTAGATTGAGGGAACAGTGTATGATTATGGTTAAAAACATGTTTGATTTGGGTTAGAAATCATTGTGCTGGATGAATAATGTTATTGGGAACTTGCTATGTGTATAAGAATATATGGGTGTAATATATGTATGAAAAAAGAAATCTAAGTATGATTTGAAGGCCAGAAGGGCATTGGGCCCTTGATTGGGATATGCAGCATTGAATTACGTTCTGCAGAGATGTCTCAGATAAATCGATATACAATGGCATAGGTCCTTGTACCTTGCATGAATTAATGTAGAAGGAACATCCAGTCAAAAAGGGATAGTCGGTAGTGAAAGGTTAATAAAATAGGTACTTGTAATTTCCTGTTTTTCTGTATGCTTAACAAAACACTGTTGAAATCTTGAGAAATGTTTGCTAATCTTGTTCTAGAATGTACTGTTCCCAACTGCCAAACTGCAGAATGTACTGCCTCACTCGGTGTCACGCGAACCGTCCACTCACCCTTACACATCAGTAAACTTCCCTCCCTTCCCTCTCCAAGAAATGTATGTAAGCTCTGCATAAGCTGTTCTCAGAGCTCTCTGATCTATTTAAGTTAGCTGTGAGCCCCAGCAAGCTGGACCCAAAAAAAACCCTTTGCTGTTGCATGAGACAGTCTCTTGGTAGTCTCTTCCTCCGACACTCGCCTGACCTTTACATATTGAGGTTCCACCGAGTTCTGGCAGTGGCGGATGAGAGACCCCCAATGGGCTCCTCTCGGAGCAAGTAAGGCGCCTCTTTCTGGTTTCAGGTGTCATGTTAGGGCTTGGCAAAATTGCTGGCGATGAAGAGCCTGGGGTCTCTCCAACGGTGGCTGAGAGACATGTCACAGAGACATAGGGCACCTCCATGGGGGACCCCGCAGAGGACTCGGAGAATCAAGGAACAATTGCTTCATCGACTCAGTGATATTTTGTTTTAGATTAGGCATTGCCATCCTTTCGGGTTTTGCCGGCTACGCATTCCTGGTCTCAGTGTTGGACGTCCATTGCCTGTCTTCATGGTCTTGTCTTATCTGTGTCATGTGACTTTGCTTTTACTGTTTGTGTACCTTTCATTATGGGACAGAGCACTTCAATGCCTCTGTCCCTGACCCTTGATCACTGAACCAAAATCCGCTTAAGGGCTCAGTATCTTTCTTGTTTTAGTAAAACGCTAGACCTGGCAGACTCTCTGTGCCTCAGAATAGCCCATTTTGGAGTCGTATGGCCCCTAGAAATATCTTTCTACTTCCCACAAATTTAAAAAGTCAGAGATATTGTCTTTCAGCCAGGGCCACATAGCCATCCTGATCAACAGCCATATATCTTAACTTTGCCGACCTCTGCAAATCTCCTCCTCCATGGGTGAAGCCTTTCCTTGCCCAGGCCTCTGCTCATACTCCTTCCCACATGATCTCTCAAACCCTCACCTCTTCCACCTCCTCCACCCTCTGTTCTCCCTGAGTCACAAGATTTGACTCTACTGGACTCTTCTTCCCCTCCTTATCCCCTGCCCTCGTCCCCTAACACACAACACACTCTAAGTGATTCCCCTGCTTCTGACTAAGCCTCTCTACCATTGGAGGAAGCTAAGCCGGTAATAGGATCTGATAATGGACCGATGTTCATGGCCCAGGTAAGTCAGGGGTTAGCCAGGAACCTGGGGATTAATTGGAGGTTATATTGTGCTTATAGACCCCAGAGTTCAGGACAAGTAGAAAGAATGAATAGAACAATTAAAGAGACCTTAACGAAATTAAGCTTAGAGACCAGCATAAAAGATTGGACTATGCTCCTGACTTATGCAATGTTTCATGCAAGAAAAAATCCTTCTGTTTCTTTGAGTAGCCTTACCCCCTGAGAAATTCTCTAGGGTGGACCTCGTCCAGTAAGGGTCCTAAGCCCAACTGTAAGACCTAAGGATCCATTTCACACCCTCTTGGTTGACAGACTTAAAGCTCTTGAAAGAACTCAGTGATACCTGTGAAAATAGCTGGCCACTGCCTACCAAACTGTGTACCAGGGGATTCCACATCCATATCAAATAAGAGACTTCATGTATGTAAGATGACATCAGGTGTCATCCCTGGAACCCTGCTGAAAAGGACCATACCAGGTGCTACTTATAACACCTACAGTGGTAAAGGTATACAGAATCACTTCCTGGATCCATGCCTCTCTTCTCAAGCCTGCTCCTTGTCCAGAATCTTTCTGGAAACTATAAAAGACTGGTAACAGTTTCAAATTGTGTATTCGCCATGTGGATAAGGTTATATACTCTCCCCTTGGCCACAAGTAGTCCTAACCCTCATCAGCCTGTTAAGCAGCGATGGCTGATCACAAATCCTACTGGAAAAGAGTATAATCTATCTCGCATACAGCCCCCTTAGGGACCTGGTGGCCATCTCTCCACGCAGACATTTGTCAGCTGGCCATAGGTCTTTTTTATTGGGATATCCCTGATGAAGAAAATCCCACTAAAATACCATTAAATCCCTTCCGTACCATAGATAATGGAAACAAACATTATGGATGTAGGGACACGCGAGCCAGATGCGGTTGGCTAGCCTAGATTACTATGTTTGCCCAGCAAACTATCAAAGCCACAAAGAGTAACGGCTGTGTGGGGGAAAAGCCGACTTCTTCTGTATTTCATGGAGATGTGATCATACAGCGGCTGCCTGATGGAACCCCAATACTTCATCAAATTCAGTACACAGCATTGGCCATATTACCAAGTAGAAAACAGAAAAAGGATGGCCCCCAGAGGGGTCTCTAGATCCTCAAATTTTGCGTGACCTTTTTAACTTCTGCAAGTGCTCAAAAGGGTGAAAGGAGATTCCCCTATGTGGAAGCCTTTTCCCTCCTTCACTAACATCCTGAACTATGCTTCTCCAATAGATTTTTATCCTCAGCCTTCTGCTCCAGACTCTCTGCTGTCACTCCCACCTCAGCAACCTGATTTCTCCCCTCCAATTACTAGATCAGAAACCCAAACCTCCACCAGTTCTCAGACAATTGCCCACTAGTGAGGTAGCAGGTACTGAGGTACCCCTCCACCGACTCATTCCTCTCTTCTCCTGTCAGTGCCCTCACCGGGTCCCACCAAGTCCTCTTTCCAGCTAACCCAAAGCTCAAACGAGCTGAGGAGAGCTCTCAGACCCTTATCCAAGATGTAATATAAATGGCCATTAAAGTTGCTTTGTCATCACTGAAAACAGGTTACTAAAATTTAAAGTCCCTCACAGAATTTTGGGATACTCACTCCCGTTTTCTGCTCTGCTCTACCTGTTCTACTGCTGAAGTTTTGTTGCTAGGAAATTCCCAAACCCCTTTCCAATTATTCTTTTACATCTCTCTTTTTCCTCATTCTCAGATCCTCAGAGCTTCTCTCAGCCCCACCTTCCCCGTATTCCCCCTCTGTACCAGGCCCACAGAAAAGTCTTAAATGTCCTTCTCCAGAAGTCTTCACCATGGATGAATTTAGAACTTTCAGTATAGAGTTTCTATAAAGAGTTCAATGTAGATAAACTTTCTCTTTTTGTATTGCCCTGTTCTACTTGGCCACTGGCTAAAAAACTCAGTACTTCTAAGCTAGACAACCCCTAACTTGTTTTTCACAAAATATGTGAACAAGGCCTCTGGCCTTCAGCTGGGGCTTCACAGAAATGGCTACATTTCTAAGATAAAGAAATTACCAACTGGGCTCCGTTGTAACAGCTGGCAGGGGGAAAATAAGAAACGGAAAAAAATCTCTCCCCCTCCCATGTGTCCTTGAAAATTTAACTTGCCCAGAACAGAGGAAAAATCAGAAACAAATACTGCTTTTTTGAACTTCTGCAGACTGTAAACTTCTGAGCCCCATCCTTATATGCTGGGTACAAAATTCTGAAACTACCTAAACTTGAGTTTCAGGGGATTAATTGATTACAACAGAAGCAATGCCCTCTGAATCTGGTTGCAACAAAATAGGACTGTTTCCATGTCTTCAGTGCTATCTTAGGTGCCTTGCTTTGTCTGTCCCTACAACAGCATAATTCTATATACTTAAACATTGTTTATGTTTTCATGAAATGGTCAACAGATGGGATTAATTTTGAAATGGTGCAGATGTTTCCCAGAGTGCTCTATCATGATGCAGGTTCGTTTGAAGATCAAATGGGGGGGGGCATACAACCGGTTCCACTGGGAACATGTATCGCTCACTTTAGCCATCCTATTATGAATAGGAGTTGCTGCACGGGTGGGCACAGGAGCCACTGCCATTGTCCATGGGACACAACAAATGACCCAATTAGAAGCAGCAATAGAGCAAAACTAAGATATTAGAAACCCCCATCAGAGCTTTGCATGAATCTTTAACCTCTCTCTCTGAAGTTGTTTTACAGAACAGTTGAGGGTTGGACCTCCTCTTTATTAGAGAAGGGGGCCTCTGTGATGCATTGAGGGAAGAATGTTGTTTTTATGCTGACCATACTGGAGTTGTAATAAAATCTATGAGTAAATTTAAAAGACATCTTGAAGAGCATCAACAAGAGAGAGAGGCCCAAAAAGGGTGGCTTGAGTCTTGGTTCACACACTCCTCCTGGTTAACTACGTTTTTATCAACCTGGCAGGTCCAATAATAATCCTCATATTATTGCTAACTATAAAACCCTGTTTGCTCAACCGTGTAATTTCTTTTCTCCAGGCTCAAATTGGACGAGTTAAACTGAAGGTAATACCCCACTAGCAGACATAGAATGTGACACCCCCAATGATCATTTTTATGATTAAAAGTAGCCAGAAGAAGAAGTGGGGAATTAAAGGTTAATAAAATAGGTACTTGTCACTTCTTGTTTTTCTGTATGCTTAACAAAACACTGTTGAAATCTTGAGAAATGCTTGCAAATCTTGTTCCCAGAATGTTCTGTCCCCAACTGCGCAACTGCAGAATGTACTCCCTCACCCAGTTGCACGCAAACCACCCACTCGCCCTGACCCATCAATAAAATTCCCTCCCTGCCCTCTCCAGGGAAAGTATATAAGCTCTACTTAAGCTATTCTCAGGGCTATCTGCTCGATTCAAGTGATCTCTGAGCCCCAGCATGCTGGACACCCAAAAAACCCTTTGATGTTGCATGAGATAGTCTGTTGGTTGTCTCCTCCTCTGAAGCTCGCCCCACATTTACTTGGATGATTGAATGTAGAAGAGAACATCCAGTCAAAAAGGGATAGTCTATAGCATTAGGAAGATAGTCAGTACTTTTAGGAAGAAGGGTGAGTATAGGAATTGGAAAAAAAGTTCTTTAGCAATAGGGTTTCGATTAGAGAGTGAATGTAAATTTCAGCACAGGTGAAGAGTCAGTCACAATGATGAACTGGGGAAAATATGTAGGAAAGCAGATATCAATAGAGACATTACGAAAACAGGCAAAGTATAAAGTGAGTGATAGGATTAGATATTTTGAACAGGGTTGAGTTTACATATATAATCTTAGGAAGAAACAAATATGTAGTCACAAATAGGATTGACATTTGAGATCATTAGGCAAATTTCAGGTGGATGAATATTTCTCAGAATAATCTTGTGAATAGTTGATTATAAATCCACAAACATAAACATGAATGAATTTAGGGAGTGTATATAAGACACATATATTTCATGTTTTGAAAAATCTGGAGAGTGTATATATATATATATATATATATATATATATATATATATATACACAAAACACACACACAGACAAAAAAGTAGCAATATATATGTCAATCAAAATTCATTATAAAATATGCATCATCCAGAGATCTAAAAATATTAATTTTACTGAACATGGATTTATGTATAATGCTGTTCAACTAGCAAGCTCACCCATAGGTTGAATATCCAATTCCAACAAGTTTAGTAGGAGTGATCTCTTCTAACAATTTGTATCTGCCAAGTCAGCCACCTCAAAGAATGTACGTGTGGTACCAGGTAGGAATCTATATGTGCATATAAGAATACAGAGAAAGGGAGACAGGAATTCACATATTTGTTAACCTTAAAAATACATGGACAACTATTTCAACAACAAATCGACTAGATTCATAACTCCAACTCTGTATCATGCAAAAGGCAAGTCCAACAATACACCAGGCCTACTCTGAACTGCTTGTATTTCTATTCTGTTTGGGTTAGTTTTCTCCATCATATTAGAATTAGTAGTCAGAGTCTGGTCGGGTATGGGTTAGAGTCAGGGATTCAGTATTTTGAATGGAAAATAGAAAACTGAATCCAATGTTTATGCAAATATATGCTACAGAAAATTCTTCCCACTCTCCTCCAGAACAATGCCTTGACATTACCTTCGCCCCAAGTAAGACACAATTAGAGGAGAAGAGTTAGAAAATCTGTGAATACCTATCAGGAATGGAAAATGCTCCAGATTTCATATCTTTGGAGGTGGTAGAGGAGTTTCCAAAAGTAAGGGACAGGGTAAACACTCCACAAACATGGAGCTCTGCTGGCCTACAGACTTTTTGAGAACCTGCCTTTGAGGTTGGGCACTTAAAATATATGTTGTTTTCATTAGCTTTAGCTTTATTTGTAGTGAGACAATCAAAGCTCGATCTGCTTCTATGTGACCTGGAGGACATGGTTATTTATTTTCCAATAAAAATGAGGCAGCATTGCTGAATTCTCTCTTTGTAGGTAAACTGTGGCCACTGAGGGCTAAGTGTCTCCCCGTGTGGACTGTGACACAACTTGGTCATCCTCCAATTATCGTCGTGTTTTTGCTGCTGCACTGGGAGTTTGGTATTTGCTTCATGAAATACAATGAGTTCAAATGGGAGACAGTGCTGAAGGGATTTCTGTCAGCTGTGGTGGGCATGGTCTCCAGGAGAATGCACCAACCAGGATTCTATCCCACGTAGCTTGCCCCCTTGACAATAGCAACATGATTCTGAACTTTGCCCTAAAACCTCTCCATATAAAAATATGCCTTTACGTATATGGGTCTGATGGCTGCACCATGTCAGTCTCAAGCCATTTGGAAGCCAATGGAAGATCCACATGGCCCCACCACAGATGTTTTATCACTCACTTGCATAACACTTCACTAGGCCCACTACTCACCAGGCTCCTACATACTAGCATCTCTGTTCTACACCATTTTCATGAAACCCAGTCAATCAAGGCCCTGTCTGGTATATTCATGATCATCAACAGGACATCAAAGGTTCTCCAGTGATATCTGGTCATGGGAATTTTAAAAATTTCATGGTAATTATCTAGCAATTTTTCATGGATGAAGTTGGAGGCACTGTGGGTTTCAATTCATTCAGGAACCCTTAAAGGGTTAGGAAACTAATTTTAGGCAAAGCTCTGGAGTACTCTCACATGCAAGGCTACCCAATGAGTGGCCAAAAAGTCACATGAAGTGAGGCCAATTGAGGTCTATAAAGCGAGGTCCATGTGGGTTTTGAATCTCTATAATGCATGCCAAGTCTTTCAGAATAAAATCATGTAATATCCTGGCTGAGATTCGCAGTGTTCTGTGGAAAGCCAACCTGTGCCTAGATCTCAGGTTCCAATGTCAACTTCATGCCTGGCCTCCTAAAATCCCAACACAATTCATGGCAATACTTCTCTCAGGTCAGTTCCAGAACTCAGTCTATAAGGAGAATCACACCAGAGTTCAAGTCCAGGTGGACCCAGACAACTCTTCCAACCGCTACTCAAATGAAAACAATTAAAACCAGAATACTCCCTCATGGCCCTATTCTTCTTCCATATAGACACTAATCATAACCTCTTCCTGGAGTTTTCCATGAGTTGTGCAGCCCAAGAAAATGTCCAACATAAGCTTCTTGCACCTCTTTTGCCTAACTTCAGTGTGGCCTGGGCACTCTTCCTGTGAACCTGGAGTGATCAAATAGGCCTGCCCTTAATACTGCTCCGCTTATCCAATTTGAGGCTCTCTGACTGTGGGGTCTAGATTCTTTATGTGAATTGGAGTCATGAGAAAAGCCAAGACAGTGTCCAAAATCAGCTCGCTTTTTCCTCATTTGCGTAAAGTCAGGGTGGCCTGGACACCGTTTCTGTGAACCAGGAGTGATCAAATAAGCCTGCCGTTAATACTTCTGTGTTTCTCCAATTTGAGGCCTACTGATTTCAGGTATCAATTTCTTATGTGATTTGGAGTTACTCGAAAACCCAAGCACCTCTGCAGGGAATTGAAGAACTCATTTGACCCAAAGAATCCCTATTCTCACTTGATGGAGTTCAGGAACCTAACAGAGGAAGGCAAGAGACTTCATCCATAATGAATGATTTTTTTGCCATTATGGTTTTGGATGCACACATGGGATCATTCTTTAGATGCATCAGGTGCTGAGAATCTAACTCAAAGCCACACACATGGCCAAGAGACTAATTCAGACACATCCCTTCCCAAAGCAATTAAGCAAAGAGCCACAGGTGATGCCATTCATTTCCATTTGAAAACTGTTTACTTCAGGCTTCACAAAGGGGTGGATTGAGGCAAAGAACTTCCTGACATTCAGTGAAAAACAACAATAAGTAAGCAAAAGGCACAAGGCAGGGTTTCTCCACTGAGACTTTCCTGGTCACACTGATATCTGAGTTTTCTGAGATGCTCGCAATTCTCTTCAGCTATCCAGTACATGGCCATGTCACAGAGTTGGAGGTGGTACATATTTTGAACCCAAATCCATGAGCCTATTCTAGAGAGTGGCCAGAATTCAGGAAGAAAACAGCAACTCAGAAAGATAGCAGGTGTTGCACATCGACAAGACAATCTGCACTCCATTCATATATTGGGCAGGTTGAAATATGGGAAGATTTACACTTGACAGGACACATCCATTAATGCATTCTCTTTTCCAATGTCTACAACAATGGACACAGTGGGATACACAGACATAGAAACACTCACCTTGTGAAACAATGTACTAGAAACTGTCCACTCCAAACCAAACCGCCTTTCCCATCTATTCTCAGAACATGAGACAAAACAATAAACCCACACACACTCCCACAAAGGCACCTCCTTCACCCAAGTAGGTCTGTGACTATCCAGAGTGTCCTCTGACTGGTGGGCCATACTATGTTCCCCTGAAATGGTCTGTCTTCTCTCAGATCTGGTTTCCTTGGCCAACTCTGTGCAGTTGTCAGGAGCCAGTGGTGAACCACTATCTGCTTTCTCAGGAAAGGTCCATCTTCAGAGCTTTCCTGGCATTTGGCCATCCTCACATCATTAGGTACCAAGAAAACTGACTCTGTCCTTGGTAAATCCAAACAAGTGAGCCCACTGGGACTGGGACTGGGACTGCCTCTTGGTGCCTGGCTTTTTGGATACCAAGTTCAGACAGTTCCATCACCAAGGAAATGAGGTATGTCACTTTCTTTGGAACTGAATGAGGTCACTGCCTTGGCAACGACTTTGTCCTAACACTTGCTTCCAAAGGTCCCATGAGATGGAGCCTTCCCCTACTTCCTGTGACACTTTCACAAGGTAGTATGGTATATCAACCATTGGCACCCAAGAACAGCTCTCCACACAGGCCTGGTTTGGTCCATCTTCTCTACAATAAGAAGAGAGAGGCTGATTCATACATATCCCTTCATCCTGACCAGGTTGTTTGCCATGGAAGATTACTTTTGCTCTCTCAGGTCCTTCATACCTGCCTACAACTTCTCCAGGTATCATTTCTGTATGGACCTTTGAAGTTCTCAGCAGGTGGAAGGTCCCCAAGTTTCCTGTATTGTAAAAACCACTCTGTCCCTGCTCTTCTGTAAAATGAGATTGAGGGAACAGAGTATGTTTAGGGTTAATAACAGGTTTGATTTGGGTTACGAATCATTCTGTGCGATGAATAATGCTATTGGAAAACTGCGATATTTACAAGAATATAGAGGTGAAATATAAGTATGAAAACAGAAATCTAGGTATGATTTGAAGCCCAGAAGGACATTGGGCCCTTGATTGGGATACTTAGCTTTGAATTATGCTCTGCAAAATTGTCTCAGATAATTCGATATACAATGGCATAGGACATTTTATTGAATGTAGAAGAGAACATCCAGTCAAAAAGGGATAGTCGGTAGGATTAGGAAGATAGTCGGTAGGTTTAGAAAGAAGACTGAGTATAGGATTTGGACCAAAAGTTCTTTAGCAATAGGGTTTCGATTATAGAGTGAATGTAAATGTCAGCACATATGAAGTGTCAGTCACTAGGATCAACTTGGGAAAATTTGTTGAAAAGCAGATATCAATAGAAACATTATGAAATCAGGCAAAGTATAAAGTGAGTGATAGGATTAGACATTTCCAACAGGGTTGAGTTTGAATATATAAATTAGGAAGAAACAAATATGTAGTCACCAATAGGATTGACAATTGACAGCATTAGGCAACCTGGACATGGATGTTTTTAGTAATTCATGTACACTTTACATTTAGGCTTTGGTACAATCATAAATGTGACCTTTACATTTTTTTGTTCAGAATATTACTTTGACAAAATTTATATGTACATCAGGTGACATGAGTATGTCTTCCACCATTTCTGCAAGCAATATATTGAAGATGTAAAATTAGAATCGGGGGTACAAAGAGGTGTACCCTGTGTCTATGAATATAGAGATAAAGAATGAATAGACCGTAATGTGAATGAATAATATAACTTTTTTCAACTTTAAAAAATGAATTGATCTAATATCTGAAAAATCACAGGAAATCGTATATTGATATACAATCATTCATTCCAAGCAGTTATACATCTAATGGTAATATTCGTGTTTTGGTTTATCATGAAGAGTGTGTGAGTTTTGCTTCAAAAGTGACTATGGAAATAATGTGTTTGGAAAGAAGACTCATGATAATACCAGTAAAGAAACCCTGACAATACATGTGTTCTGAAGCAAAAAGTGATTAAATTTGAAACAAATGCCTACAAATTTGTGAACTTGTGGATGAAATGTATATCCTATGATGTGCAAAAACTGAAGAAATAATAATGTAAAAGTGTCGAATACAAATGAATAAAGAATTACATATCATGTCCCATTGGAATCTACTTGCATTGATGTTAGACTGGGTCAGTTACTGTAGAATAATTAGGATTTGTATGCATCATTCCCTGAAGTTAGTTTTCAGTACTAGGAAACAAATATGTATTTCAGGTGGATGAATATTTCTGAGAATAATCTTGTGAAAAGTTGATTAAAAATCCACATACATGAACATAAATGAATTTAGAGAGTGTATATTAGACACATATATTTCATATTTTGAAAAATCTGGAGAGTGTACACACACACACACACACACACACACACACACAAAACACTCACAGACATTAAAAAGTAGCAATATAAATGCCAATCGAAATTCATCAGTAAATATATATCATCCACAGATGCAAAAATATTTATTTTACTGAACATGAGTTTACGTATAATGTTGTTCTACTAGGACGCTCCCTATAGGTTGAATGTTCAGTTCCAACAGCATTTAGGAGGAGTGATCTCTTCTCACAATTTGTATCTGCCAAGTCAGCCACCTCACAAAGATGTACGTGTGATACCTGGTAGGATTCTATATATGCATATAAATATACAAGTGTGAATAGGCTAAAGAGAAAGGGAAACATGAATTCTCATATTTGTTAACTTTAAAAACACATGGAGATCTTTTTCTATTAGACATTGACTAGATTTATAACTCCTACCTTGTATAATGCATAATGCAAGTCCAACTATACAACATGCCTCCAATGAACTGCTTGTATTTCCATAGGTTTGTGTTATTTTTCTCTATCATATTAGGATGAGTTGTCTGAGTCTAGTATGTATGGGTTAGTGTCAGGGATTCAGTATTTCAAAAGGAAAATTGGAAATTGAATCCAATTTGTATGCAAATATATGCTACACAAATATCCTCCCACTCTCATCCAGAACAATGCCTTGAAATTACCTTCACCCCAATTAAGACACAGTTAGAGGAGAATAGATAGAAAATCAGTGAATACATATCTGGAATGGAAAATGCTCAGGAGTTCACAACCTTGGAGGTTGTAGAGGAGTTTCCAAAAGTAAGGGACAGGGTAAACACTCCACAAACATGGAGCTCTGCTGGCCTAAAAACTTTTAGAGCAACTGCCTCTGAGTTTGGGAACGTGAAAAATATGTTGTTGTCAGGAGAATTGGCTTCCTTTGTAGTGAGACCATCAAAGCTGGGTCTGCCTCTATGTGACGTGGAGGACATGGTATCTTATTTTCCAATGAACATAAGGTAGCAGTGTTGATTTTCTTCTTTTTAGGTAAACTGTGGCCTCTGGGGGCTAAGTGTCTCCCCGTTGGACTGTGAAGCCATTTGGTCCTCCTCCACTTTTTGTGGGGTTTTTGCTGCTGAACTGGGAGTTTGGTATTTGCTTCATGAAATTCAAGGAGTTCAACTGAGACACAGTGCTGGAGGGAGTTCTGTCATGTGTGGTGGTTCAGAGTCTGCAGAAGAACGCACCAACCACGCTTCTATCCCTCAAAGCTTGCCACATTGCATCCTTGTCCATAGCATCCTGATTCTGAACATTGCCCTGAATCCTCTCCATATAACAAGATGCCTTTAATTACAAGGGTCTGCTAGCTGCTTCATGTAATCCACAAGCCATTTGGAAGTCAATGGAAGATCCACATTGCTCCAACACAGATGTTTTATCACAATCCTGCCCACCACAGCTCTAGTCCCACTTCTCAGCAGGCTGCAACTTTCTGGCACCTCTGTTCTACACAATTTTCATAAAACTCAGTCAAGCAAGGCACTGTCTGGTACATCCATGATCAGCAACAGGACATCCAAAGATTCTCCAGTGCCACCTGGCCATGGGAATTTCAAAAATTTCATGGTATTTATTTAGACATTTTTCAAGGATGAAGTTGGAGGCACTGTGGGTTTCAATTCATTCAGGAACCAGTAAATGGTGAGCAAGATTATTTCAATGAAAGCTCTGGAGAACCCTCACAGGCAAGACTTCCCAAAGAATGGCCAAAATGTCACATTAAGCCAGGCCCATTAAGGTCTACAACATGAGGTCCATGTGTGTTTTCACTCTCAACTATGGCTGCCAAGTCTTTCGAATGAAATCATGTGTTATCTTGGCTGAAATTCCCAGTGCTCTGTGGAAAGCCACTCTGGGGCTAGATCTCAGTTTCCAAGGGTGACTCTCATACATCGCCTCTTAAATCACAACACAATACATGGCAATACTTCTCTGAGATCAGTTCCTGAACTCAGTCTATAAGGGGAATCACACCAGAGTTCAAGCCCAGGTAGACCTTGTTATGTCTTCCAAGTGTCACACAAATATCCACAATTAAATCCAAAACACTTCCACATGGCACTCATCTTCTTCCATTTACACAATCATCATAATCTCTGGCTGGAGGTTTCCATGAGGGGTGCAGCCCAAGACAGTGTCCAATATAACCTCCCTTGCCCCTCATTTGCCTAAAATAAGGGTGGCCAGGACATCCTTCCAGTGAACCAAGAGTGATCAAATAGGCCTGCCATTAATATGGCACTGCTTCTCCAATTTGAGTCCTACTGACTGTGTGTTTTAGATTCTTTATGTGAATTGGAGTCTTGAGAAAAACCAAGCACTTATGGGCTAGCCTCTGCAGGGTTTTGAGGAACACATTTGAACCAAATTATCACTATTCTCACATGATGGATGACAGGAACCTTACAGAGGAATGCGAGAGACTTCATCCACACTGACTGCTCTTTTGTCCATTTTGGTTTTGGATGCACACATGGGATCCTTCTTTAGATCCATCAGGTGCTGAGAATCTAAGCCACAGTCTCACACAGGGCCAAAAGGCTGATTCAGACACATCCCTTTCCAAAGCAATTAAGCAAAGAGCCACAGGTGATGCCCTTTCATTTCTATTTGAAAACTGTTTCTTTAGGCTCTACAATGGTGTGGCCTGAGGCAAAGACCTTCCTGACATTCAGGGCATCAGAACAATTGGTGAGCAAAAGGCCCAAAGCAGGGTTTCTTCACTTAGAATTTCCTGGTCAAACTAATATCTGAGTTTTCTGAGATGCTCCCATTTCTTTCAGCTATCCAGTACATGGCAATGTCACAGAGCTTGGAGGTGGTACATATTTTGGACAAAAAACCATGAGCCTATTCTGGAGAGTGGCCAGAATTCAGGAAGAAAACAGGAACTTAGGAAGATTGTTGGAGTTGTCCACCCATAAGTCAAGCCGCAGTCCATTCATAAATTGGGCAAGTTGAGTCTAGACAGGACACATCCAATGATTCATTCTCTTTTCTAATATCTAAAACCACGGACACAGTGGGATACACAGACAAAGAAACACTGGCCTTGTCAAACGACTTACCAGAAACAGTTCACTCCAAACCAAACAAACCGCCTTTCCTACCTATTCTCAGAACATGAGACAAAATCTCAAACCCACACCCACAAACACAAAGGAAGCTCCTTCCCCAAGTACGTCTGTGACTATTGGGAGTGTCTTCTGACTGGTGGGCCAAACTATGTTCTGATGAAATCGCCTTTCCTGTGTCAGATATGGTCTCGTTGGCCAAATCTGTGAAGTTGTCACTAGCCAGCAGTGAGCCACTACCTGCTGTCTCAGGAAAGGCCCCTCTTCAGAGCTTTCCTGACATTTGTTCATCCTCACCTCAGTAGGTACCAAGAAAGACTGACTCTGTCCTTGGTAAATCCAAAAAATAAGACCACTGGGACTGGGACTGAGACTGGCTCTGGGTGCCTGGCTTCCCGGATTCCAAGTTCAGAGAGTTCCATCACCAAGGAAGTGAGGTGAGATTACTTCCTTCAGGAATTCTTTGAGGTCATTGCCTTGGCAACCACTTTGTCCTATGAGATGGAGGCTGCCCTTACTTCCTGTGACACTTTTAAACATTAGAATGGTATATCAACCATAGGTACCCAGGAACAGCTCTCCACACATGCCTGGTTTGGTCTATCTTGTGTACATTAACAAGAGAGAGGCTTATTCAGACACAACCCTTCATCCTGGAAAGGTTGTTTGCGATGGAAGATGACATTTGCTCTCTCAGGTCCTTCATAGATGCCTACATCTTCTCCAGGGATCAAATCTGCATGGACATTTGAGGTTCTCAGCAGGAGGAAGATACCCTACATTCCTGTATTGTAAGACGAACTCTGTCCCTGCTCTTCTGCAAAGTTAGATTGAGGGAAGAGTGTATGGTTAGGGTTAATAACATGTTTGATTTGGGTTACGAATCATTGCGAAGGATGATTAATAGTATTGGGAACCTGCGATATTTATAAGATTATAGAGGTGAAATATAAGTATGGAAACAGAAATCTAGGTAAGATTTGAAGCCCAGAAGGGCATTAGGCCCTTGATTGGGATACTTAGCTTATAATTACGTTCTGCACAGATGTCTCAGATAAATCGATAATCAATGGCATAGGACCTTACACCTTGGAAGATTGATTTTAGAAGAGAACATCCACTCAAATTGAGATAGTCGGTGGGATTAGGAAGGTAGTCAGTAGGTTTAGGAAATAGAGTGAGTATAGGACATGGAGCAAAAGTTCTGAAGCAATAGTGTTTTGGTTATAGAGTGAATGTAAATTTCACCACATGTGAAGAGTCAGTCACAATGATTAACTGGGGAAAATATGTAGAAAGGAAAATATCAATACAGACCTTACGAAATTAGGCAATTATACAGTGAGTGATAGGATTAGACATTTTCAATAGGGTTGAGATTGAATACATAATCTTAGGAAGAAACAAATATGTCGTCACCAATAGGAATGACATTTGAAAGCATTAGGCAACCAGGACATTTATCGTTTTAGTAATCCATGTTCACTTTCCATTTAGTATTTGGTACAATCATAAGTGTGATTTTTGCATTTTGTGCCCAGAAAAATATTGTGATCAAATGTATATGTAGATCATATGACATGAGTATTCCTTCCACGATTACTGGGAGCAATATTTGAAGACATATAAATTAGTATTGGGGGTACAAAGTGGTGTACCCTGTGTCTATGAATATAGAGATAATGCATGAATAGACCATACTGTGAATAAATATTATAACTGGTTCCACTTTAAATAATGGATTGAATTGTTATCTGAAAATATATAGGAAATCATATATTGACATACAATCATTAACTCCAACCAGTTATATATCTAATGGTAATCTTAGGGTTATTGTTTATCATGAAATGTGTGTGAGTTTTGTTTCAAAAGTGATTATGGAAATCGAAAATAATATGTTTGGAAAAAAGTCTCATGAAAAGACCAGTCAAGAAATATGGAGGAATCCATGTGTTCTGAAGCAGGAAGTGATTGAAAGTGAAACAAATGCCTATAAATTTTCTAAATTGTGAATGAAATATATATCCTGTTATGTGCATAAACTGATGAAATAGTAATGTATCAGTGTTGAATAAAAGTGAATGTCAAAATACACATCATGTCCAATATGAATCTACTTGCATTGATGTTTAACTGGGTCAGTTACTGTAGAAATATTAGAATTGTGTGCATTATGCACCAAAGATAGTTTTTTTTTATTTTTATTTATGGTTGTTCAAAACATTACATAGTTCTTGATATATCATATTTCACACTTTGATTCAAGTGGGTTATGAACTCCCATTTTTACCCTGTATACAGATTGCAGAATCACATCAGTTACACATCCATTGATTCACATATTGCCATACTAGTGTCTTTTGTATTCTGCTGCCTTTCGTATCCTCTACTATTCCCCCTGGCCTCCCCGCCCCTCCCCACTTCTCTCTCTACTCCCTCTACTGTAATAAATTTCTCCCCCTTGTATTATTTTTCCCTTTCCCCTCAATTCCTCTTGTATGTAATTTTGTATAACCAAGAGGGTCTCCTTCCAATTCCATGCAATTTCCCTTCTCCCTCCCTTTCACCTCTCATCCCTGTTTAATGTTAATCATCTTGTCATTCTCTTTGTCCCTATCTGTTCTTAGTTACTCTCCTTATATCAAAGATGACATTTGGCATTTGTTTTACAGGAATTGTGTAGCTTCACTTAGCATAATCCAGTCTAATGCCATCCATTTTCCTGCAAATTCTATGATTTTTTCATTTTTCAATGCAGAGTAATAATCCATTGTGTATTAATGCCACATTTTTTTTATCCATTATTCTATTGAAGGGCATCTAAGTTGGTTCCACAGTCTTGCTGTTGTGAATTGTGCTGCTATGAACATCGATGTAGCAGTGTCCCTGTAGCATGCTCTTTTTAGGTCTTTAGTGAATAGACCAAGAAGGGGAATAGCTGGGTCAAATGGTGCTTCCATTCCCAGCTTTCCAAGAAATCTCCATACTGCTTTCCCAATTGGCTGCACCAATTTGCAGTCCCACCAGCAATGTACAAGTGTACCTCTTTTCCCACATCCTTGCCAGCACTTCTTGTTGTTTGACTTTATAATGGCTGCCAATCTTACTGTAGTGAGATGGTATCTTAGGGTGGTTTTGATTTGCATTTCTCTGACTGCTGGAGATGGTGAGCATTTTTTCATGTACTTATTGATTGATTGTATGTCCTCATCTGAGAAGTGTCTGTTGAGGTCCTTGGACCATTTGTTGATTGGGTTATTTGTTATCTTATTGTCTAATTTTTTGAGTTCTTTGTATACTCTGGATATTAGGGCTCTATCTGAAGTGTGAGTAGTAAAGATTTCTTCCCAGGATGTAGGCTCCATATTTACCTCTCTTATTGTTTCTTTTGCTGAGAAAAAACTTTTTTAGTTGAGTAAGTCCCATTTGTTGATTCTAGTTATTAACTCTTGTACTATGGGTGTCCTATTGAGGAATCTGTAGCCCGACCCCACAGTATGTACATCATAACCAAATTTTTCTTCTATCAGACAGTGTGTCTCTGATTTGATATCAAGCTCCTTGATCCATTTTGAGTTAACTTTTGTGCATGGCGAGAGAAAGGGATTCAGTTTCATTTTGTTATATATGGATTTTCAGTTTTCCCAACACCATTTGTTGAAGATGCTATCCTTCCTCCATTGCATGCTTTTAGCCCCTTTATCAAATATAAGATAGTTGTAGTTTTGTGGATTGGTTTCTGTGTCCTCTATTCTGTACCATTGGTCCACCTGCCTTTTTCGGTACCAGTACCATGCTATTTTTGTTACTATTGCTCTGTAGTATAGTTTGAAGTCTGGTATCGCTATACCACCTGATTCACACTTCCTGCTTAGCATTGTTTTGCAATTCTGGGTCTTTTATTTTTTCATATGAATTTCATGATTGCTTTCTCTATTTCTACAAGAAATGCCTTTGGGATTTTGATTGGCATTGGATTAACCCTATAGAGAACTTTTGGTAATATCGCCATTTTGATGATGTTAGTTCTGCCTATCCATGAACAGGGTATATTTTTACATCTTCTAAGATCTTCTTCTATTTCTCTCTTTAGGGTTCTGTAGTTTTCATTGTATAAGACTTTCACCTCTTTTGTTAGGTTGATTCCCATTTTTTTTTTTAGGATATTGTCAATGGAGTGGTTGTCCTCATTTCCATTTCAGAGGATTTGTCGCTGATATACAGGAATGCATTTGATTTATGCGTGTTGATTTTATATCCTGCCACTTTGCTGAATTCATTTATTAGCTCTATTAGTTTCTTTGTAGACCCTTTTGGGTCTGCTAGGTATATAATCATGTCATCTGCAATAGTGATAATTTAAGTTATTCTTTTCCTATTTATATGCCTTTAATTTCTTTCATCTGTCTAATTGCTCTGGCCAGTCTTTTGAGAACTATATTGAACAGAAGTGGTGAGAGCGGGCATCCCTGTCTTGTTCCAGATTTTGGAGGGAATGTCTTCAATTTTTCTCCATTAAGAATGACGCTAGCCTGCAGTTTAGCATAGATTGTTTTTACAATATTGAGGAATGTTCCTGTTATTCCTAGTTTTTCTAGAGTTTTGAACATAAAGGGATGCTGTACTTTGTCGAATGCTTTTTCTGCATCTATCTAGATGATAATATGGTTTTTATTTTTAAGTCTATTGATGTGGTGAATAACACTTATTGATTTTCGTATATTGAACCCTCCTTGCATCCCAGGGATGAATCCTACTTGATCATGGTCCACATTTTTTTCATATGTTTTTGTATCTGATTTGCCAGAATTTAATTTAAGATTTTTGCATTTAGGTTCATTAGAGATATCGGTCTTTAGTCTTCTTTCTTTGAAGTGTCTATCTGGTGAAGGAATCAGAGTGATATTGGCCTCGTAGAATGAATTTGGAAGATCTCCCTCTTTTTCAATTTTCTGAAATAGCTTGAAAAGTATTGGTATTAGTTCATATTTAAAGGTTTTGTAAAAGTCTGCTGTATACCCATACGGTCCTGGGATTTTCTTAGTTGGTAGTCTTTGGATGGTTTCTTTTATTTCCTCAATTGATATTGGTATGTTTAGGTTGTCTATATCCTCCTAACTCACTCTGGTCAGATCATATGACTTAAGAAATATTTCGATACCTTCACTATCTTCTATTATTTTGGAGTATAAGGATTCAAAGTAATTTCTGATTATCTTCTGTATTTCTGAAATATCTGTTGTGATATTGCCTTTTTCATTCCATATGATAGTAATTTCAGTTCTCTCTCCTCTTCATTAGCATGGCTAGGGGTCTGTCCATTTTATTTATTTTTTCAACGAACCAACTTTTAGTTTTGTCAATATTTTCAATTGTTTCTTTTGTTTCGATTTCATTGATTTCTGCTCTGATTTTAATTATTTCTTTCCTTCTACTTCTTTTGCTGTTGTTTGCTCTTGTTTTTCTAAGATTTTGAGATGAAGTATGAGATCATTTATTTGTTGTTTTTTTCTTTTTCTAAGGAATGAACTCCAAGCAATGAATTTTCCTCTTAGAACTGCTTTCAATGTGTCCCATAGATTCCGATATATTGTGTCTGTGTTTTCATTTTTCTCTAAGAATTTTTTATTTTCCTCCTTGATGTCTTCTATAACCCATTGATCATTCAGTAACCTATTGTTCATGCTCCAAATGATGCATGATTTTTCCTTCCTTCTTTTATCATTGATTTTTAGTTTCATAAGATGCATGGTATTATCTCTACTCCTTTAATTTGTCTAAGAGTTGCCCTGTGACATAATATATGATCTATTTTTGAGAAGGATCCATGTGCTGCTGAGGAAAAATGTAACTGCTTGATGTTGGGTGGTATATTCTATATATGTCAATTAAGTCTAGGTTATTAATTGTGTTATTGAGTTCTATAGTTTCCTATTTCAACTTTTGTTTGGAAGACCTGTCCAGTGGTGAGAGAGCTGTGTTGAAGTCTCCCATGATTATTGTATGGTGGTCTATTAGACTCTTGAACTTGAGAAAAGTTTGTTTGATGAACATAGCTGCACCATTATTTGGGGCATACATATTTATGATTGTTATGTCTTGCTGGTGTATGGTTCTCTTGAACAGTATGTAGTGTCCCTCTTTATCCCTTTTGATTAACTTTGGCTTGAAATCTATTTTATTTGATATGAGTATGGACACTCCTGCTTTTTTCCGAAGTCCATATGAGTGATATGATTTTTTCCAAACTTTCACCTTCAGTGTATGTATGTCTTTTTCTTATCAAATGCGTCTCCGGTAGGCAGCATATTATTGGGTCTTGTTTTGTGATCCATTCTACTGGCCTGTGTCTGTTAATTGGTGAGTTTAAGCCATTAACATTTACAGTTATTATTGAGATAAGGGTTGTTCTTCCAGCCATATTTGTTTATTTATGTTATTAAACATGGATTGTTTTCCTCTTTGATTATTTCCCCCCTTTAATGTCCTACCTCCCACTGTTGGTTTTCATTATTTTCCAATTACTCTTCCTGTAATATTTTGCCAAGGATGTTTTGAAGAGATGGTTTTCTAGCTACAAATTCTTTTAACTTTTGTTTATCGTGGAAAGTTTTAATTTCATCTTCCATCCTGAAGCTTAATTTTGCTGGATACACAGTACATGGTTGGAACCCATTTTCTTTCTGTGATTGAAAAATGTCATTCCAGGATCTTCTAGCTTTCAGAGTCTTTGTTGAAAGATCAGCTGTTATCCTGATTGGTTTACCCCTAAATGTAATCTGCTTCCTTTCTCTTGTAGATTTTAAAATTCTCTCCTTATTCTGTATGTTGGGCATCTTCATTATAATGTGTCTAGGTGTGGATCTCTTATGATTTTTCACATTCGGCGTCCTGTAGGCTTTTAGAACTTGGGAGTCTGTCTCTTTCTTCAAGTCTGGGAAGTTCTCTCATATTATTTCATTGAATAGATCATTGAATAGATTCCTCATTCCTTTGGTTTGGACCTCTATACCTTCCTGTATCCCAATGACTCTTAAGTTTGGTCTCTTTATTTTATCCCATATTTCTTGGATTTTCTGTTCATGGTTTCTTAACAGTTTGGCTGAGCTGTCTATGTTCTTTTCAAGTTGAAATACTTTGTCTTCATTGTCTGATGTTCTATCTTCTAAGTGTTCTACTCTGATGGTAGTATTCTCAATTGAGTTTTTAAGATGGTTTATTGCTTCCTGCATTTCTAGGATTTCTGTTTGTTATTTTTTACAACCTCTATCTCCCTGTATAGTTGATCTTTTGCTTCTTGGTTTTGTTTATGTAATTCATTGTTGAAGTGATCTTTCATTGTCTGATTTTGCTGTCTAATGTCTTCCTTGAGACTTCAGATCATCTGAAGAATGTATATCTTGAGTTCTTTATCTGACATTCCATCTGCTGCAGCTATTACCTCTTCTAAAGTTGTGTTGACCTGCATTGCTTGTGGTTCTTTTTTCCTTTTCTTTTCATACTGATCGAGTTTCTTTCTGCTTGGTGAAACTGTTGTGATTTTGAAATTTTCCCCCTATATATTTATATTGCTCTTGTATATTTGAAAAGTCTTCATTGCAGGGGCAGGGGTGGCTGTGCTGTTCCACCAATTGGGTTGATATATCTACCACGCTGATGGGCCGCTAGGCCTGTTATTCTGATCGGTCGCAGGTCTGCTTACCATGCAGGCGCAGGAGGCTGCTCTCCTCTGCCCCTCCTCCAATTGGTGTGACGTGTCTACCACGCCCTTGGACCCCTGCGGTGTTCTGCCGATCGGTCGCAGGTCTGCCTACCTTGCTTGCGTGGGTGGCGGCTCTGCTCTACCCCTACCCAATTGGGGTGACGTGACTACCACGCCGGTGGGCCGCTGGGCCTGGTCTGCCGGTTGGTCGCAGGTCAGGATACCTTGTGAGCACGGGCTACAGATCTGTTCTGCCCCTACTCCAAATGGGGTAAAGTGTCTGCCGCGCCAGCAGGCCGCTGGGCCTCTTCTTCTGGTCAGGTGCAGGTCTGCTACCTTGCAGGCGCGGGTGGTGGCTCTGCTCTGCCCCTACTCCAATTGGTGTGTCGTGACTACCATGCCTGCAGGTTGCTGGGCCTGTTCTGGGCATGGGCAAAGGCTCTGCTCTGCCCCTACTCCTATTGGGGTAATGTGACTTCCATGCCGGTGACCCACTGGGATTGTACTAGGCACGGGAGAAGGCTCTGCTCTGCAACAACTCCAATTGGGGTGACGTGACTACCACACCTGTGGGTCGCTGGGCCTGTTCTGGGCCCGGGTAGCGGCTCTGTTCTGCCTCTACTCCAATTGGGTTGACGTGACTACCATGCAGGTGTGTCACTGGGTCTGTTCCAGGTCCGGGCAGCTGCTCTGCTCTGCCCCTCTGGCTTGATGACAAAGTGAGAGAGACCCGGGTGTTTGTGACTCACTTTCTTCACCAGGAGACCAACTGTTTCTGTCACTGCTGGTATCAATGAAGTTATCTCCTCTGCTGCTTTCTGATGACATCAGAAATTTGTCATGTTGGTATCCCATGTGAAAGGCAGCATTTTGTTCCCTTTTCTGGGTGACCAAAGCAATGGGTGAGTCCTGACCGGCCCTCACAAGCCGCGTCTCAATCCTGTTGCCACTGCCTATGAAGGCTCGGTTGATATTTACCTCCACAGTATTCAGCAAGACCCGGAACGAGAAGCAGTTTTCGCGGGTTCTTTAGCCCTGGGCCAGATCAGTTCCGAGAGGCGGAATTAGGCCGCTCTGGGCTTGGTGTATGTTCTAATAGGAGCAGGCTCCAAGACGGAGTTTCTGCAGGTTCTTTGGCACTGAGCCTGAGTAATTTGTCTGCGACACAAAGGTGAATGGCATCCTGAAATTACCTGTCTATAGCTGAATGAGCTTCGATCAGTCGAAAACAGGGATGGTGACATCAGCTCTCCAAGATGGTGGCCGCTGGCTTCCTCTGTGGTCTGACTGGTGTGGAGAACCGAATTGGACCGCATCCTTTCCCGTCTCAAACCCAGAATTCAGCACTTAGCACAGTGATTGCATACCTGTCAGGAGCCCACTGAATCCACACCGCTGTATATTTGCATTGCTATCTCTTCGTTTCCCAGTGCACGCCGCAGACTCTAGCCGCAGACCGATTTCCTGAATAAGCAGCATGACCCTCTATGCGGACAAATCACTGGTGTTTGAGCCCGCGTAGCTGATCCTCTTGAGATGGAAATATGTCGACTAGGTTTTGGAGCACCCCAATTTTGCTGGAAATTTCTAACAAGATAGGTTTTAGCCATTATAACTCGTCATTCTCCCGCACAGTGACGCGGTACATGGGGGTGATGCACTCCCTTCACCACCATCATATGATCCCCCAAAGTTAGTTTTCAGTACTAAGAAACAAATATGTATTTCTGGTGGATGAATAATTCTGAGAATATTCTTGTGAAAACTTGATTATTAATCCAAATACATGAATATGAGTGAATTTAGGGAGTGTATAATAAGAAAAATATACTTCATATTTTGAAAAATCTGGAGAGTGAATATATATATATATATATATATATATATATATATATATATATACACATACACACACAGACATTAAAAAGTAGCATTATGTATGCCAATCGAAATTCACCACGAAGTAATATATCATCCACAGATCCAAAAATATTCATTTTAATGAGCATGGATTTATGTTGTTCAAATAAGAAGCTCACTCATATGTTGAATTTTCAGTTCCAACAGCATTTAGTAGGAGTGATCTCTTCTCACAATTTGCATCTGCCAAGCCAGCCACCTCACAAAATGTACGAGTGATACCAGGTAGAATTCTATATGTGCATATAAAAATACATGTGATGAATAGGCTACAGAGAAAGGGAGACAGTTATTCACATGTTTGTTAACTTTTAAAACACATGGAGAACTATTTCAATTAAAATTCGCTAGATTTATAAAACCTACCATTTATCATACGAAAGGCAAGTCCAACTATACATGATGCCTCCTGTGAAAGTGTGAAAATCTATGAATACATATATGGAATGGAATATGCTCGGGAGTTCACAACCTTGGAGGTGGTAGAGGAGTTTCCAAAAGTAAAGGACAGGGTAAACACTCCACAAAAAGGAGCTCTGCTGGCCTAAGAATTCTTGGGAAACGGCTTCTGAGGTTGGGCACTTGAAATATATGTTGTTGTCATGAGCTTTAGCTTCCTTTGTAGTGAGACCATCATAGCTGGGTCTGCATCTATGTAACTGAAAGACATGGTTTCTTATATTCCAATGAACATGAGGCAGCAGTGCTCAATTCTCTCTTTGTAGCTAAACTGTGTCCATTGGAAGCTAAGTGTCTCCCAGTGGGGACTGTGAAGACATTTGGTCATCCTCCACTTTTCGTGGTATTTCTTGCTGCTGCACTGGGAATTTGGTATTTGCTTCACAAAACATAAAAAGTTCATCTGAGATACAGTGCTGGAGGGAGTTCTGTCACGTGTGGTGGGTCAGGGTCTGCAGAAGAATGCACCAACCAGGCTTGTATCCCACATAGCTTGCCCCAATAACCATAGCAACCTGATTCTGAATATTGCCCTGAAAACTCTCCATTTAACAAGATGCCTTTACATATAAGGGTCTGATGTCTGCACTATATCAGTCACAAAAAATCTGGAAGCCAATGGCAGATTCACATGGCCCCACCATGATGTTTTATCACACACCTGCCCACCACTGCTATAGGCCCCCTACTCAGCAGGCTCCAAATTACTCGCTTCTCTTGTTCTACACCATTTTCATGAAACCCAGTCAAAACCAAGACACTGTCTGGTATACACATGATCAGCAACAGGACATCAAAAGTTTCTGCAGTGCCACCTGGTCATGGGAATTTCAATGATTTCATGGTATTTATCTAGAAATTTTTCAAGGATGAAGTTAGAGGCACTGTGGGTTTCAATTCATTTAGGAACCATTAAGTGTTGGGAAAGTTCATTACAATGAACGCTCTGGAGAACTCTCACAGTCAATGCTTCTCAAACAGTTGCCAAAAGGTCTCCTAAAGCCAGGCCAACTGACATCTACAATGTGAGGTCCATGTGTGTTTTGACTCTCAAATATGGGTGCTAAGTCTTTCAGAATAAAATCATGTGATATCCTGGCTGAGATTCTCAGGCCTCTGTGGAAACCACCCTGGGCCTAGATCTCAGTTTCCAAGAGTGAGTCTCATGCGTGGCCTCCTAAAATCCCAACACAATTCATGGCAATACTTCTCTGAGGTCAGTTTCAGAACTCAGTCTCTAAGGGGAATCACACCAGAGTTCAAGCCCAGGTGGACCCAGTCATCCCTTCCATCCGCCAAAAAATGACCACAATTAAAATCAAAACACTACCACAGGCCATCATCTTCTTCCATGTAGACACTCATCATAACCTCCAGCTGGAGGTTTCTATGAGTCCAAATAAGCTCACTTGCCCCTCATTTGCCTAAAATCATGATGGCCTGGACACTCTTCCTGTGAACCAGGAATGATCAAATATTCCTGCTGTTAAAGTGTTCCACTTCTCCAATTTGAGGCCTACTGGCTGTAGGGTATAGATTCTTTATGTGATTTGGAGTCATGAGAAAACCCAAGCAAATATGGGCTAGCCTCTGCAGGGATTTCAAGAACTCATTTGACCCAAAGGATCCCTATTCTCACTTTATGGAGGTCAGGAACCTAAAACAAGAAGGCAAAAATATTCATCAACAATGACTGCTCTTTTGGCCATTTTAGTTTTGGAAGCACATGGGATCTTTCTTTAGATCCATCAGGTGCTGAGAATCAAAGCCACAACCTCATACAAGGACAAGAGGCTGATTCAGACACATTTCATTCCAAATCAATTAAGCAAAGAGCCACAGGTGATGTCCATACATTTCCATATGAAAACAGTTTTCTTCAGGCTACACAAAGGGGTGGCCTGAGGCAAAGACCTTCCTGACATTCAGGGTAATAGAAATAGAAGTAAGCAAATGGCCCAAAGAAGGCTTTCTCCACTGAGACTTTACTGGTCACACTGAAATCTGAGTTTTCTTAGATGCTCCCATTCCCTTCAGCAATCCAGTACATGGCCATGTCACAGAATCGTTTGGTGTTACATATTTGGGAAACAAAACCATGAGCCTATTCTGGAGAGTGGCCAGAATTCACGAAGAAAACAGGAACTTTAGAAGATAGTAGATGTTGCCCATCCATAAGGCAAGCTGCAGTCCATTCATTAATTGGGCAGTATGAATGCGGGGAAGCTTTCAACTAGAGACAACACATCCATTGATGCATTCTCTTTTCTAATGTCTACAACCACGGATACAGTGGGATACACAGACCTAGAAACACTCACCATGTCAAACGACTTACTAGAAACAGTCCACTCCAAACCAAACAAACCACTTTTCCTACCTATTCTCAGAACATGAGAAAAAACCACAAACTCACACCTACAACGGCAAAGGCACTTACTTCCCCCAAATAGGTCTGTGACTATCCGGAGTGTCTTCTGACTGGTGGGCCATATTATGTTCCCCCAAAATGGCCTGTCCTGTTTCAGATCTGGTCTCCTTGGCCAACTCTGTGAAGTTGTCAGGAGCCAAAGGTGAGCCACTACCTGCTTTCTCAGGAAAGGCCCCTCATCAGAGCTCTGCTGGCATTTTTCCATCCTCACATCAGTAGGTACCAAGAAAGACTGACTATGTCTTTGGGAAAAGCAAACAAGTTAGCCCACTGGAACTGGGAGTGGGACTGGCTCTGGGTGCCTTCCTTCCTGGATCCCAGGTTCAGAGAATTCCATCACCAAGGAAGTGAAGTGAGGTCACTTCTTTCAGGAACTGAATATGGTCACTACCTTGGTAACCACTTTGTGCTAACAGTTGCATCCAGGGTTCCCATGAGATGGAGGCTGCCCCAACATCCTGTGACACATTCAGAAGTTAGAATGGTATATCAACCATAGGCACCAGGGAACAGCTCTCCACAGAGGCCTGGTTCAGTCCATCTTCTCTTCATTAAGAAGAGAGAGGCTGATTCAGACTATCAATTAATCCTGACCAGGTTGTTTGCCATGGAAGATGACTATTGCTCTCTCAGGTCCTACATAGCTGCCTATATCTTCTGCAAGGATCATTTCTCCATGGATCTTTGATGTTCTCAGCAGGTGGAAGATGATCTACATTCCTATATTGTAAGACCCACACTGTCCCTGCTCTTAAGTAAGTTATACTGAGGGAACAGTGTATGGTTAGGGTTAATAACATGTTCAATTTGGGTTACAAATCATTCTGCGGGATGAATAATGGTATTTCCAAAATGCGATATTTACAAGAGTATATATGTGAAACATAAGTATGAAAGCAGAAATCTAGGTAAGATTTGAAGCCCAGAAGGGCATTGGGGACTTGAGTGGGATACTTAGCTTTGAGTAATGTGCAGCACAGATGTCTCAGATAAATCAATATACACTGGCATCGTACCTTGTACCTTGGATATTGAATGTTGAAGAGAACATCCAGTCAAAAACTGATAGTCGGTAGGATTAGGAAGGTAGTTGGTAGGTTTTGAAAGAAGAATGAGTATAGGATTTGGACCAAAAGTTCTTTCGCAATATGATTTTGGGTAGAGAGTGTATGTAAATGTTAGCACATGTGAAGAGTCAGTCACAATGATGAACTGGGGAAAAATATAGGAAAGCAGATATCAATAGAGACATTAGGAAATCAAGCAAAGTATAAATTGTGTGATAGGGTTAGACATTTTCAACAGGTTTGAAGTTGAACATATAATCTTAAGAAGAAACAAATATGTAGTCAAAAATAGAATTGATATTTGAGAGCATTAGGCAACCTGGACATGGATGTTTTTAGTAATCCATGCTCACTTTCCATTTACGCTTTGGTACAATTTTAAGTGTGACCTTTGCTTTTTGTGTCCAGAATATTTCTGTAATAAAATGTGTATGTAGATCAGGTGAAAAGAGTATTTCTTCCACCAATTCTGCGAGCAATATTTTGAAGACTTACAAATTAGTATGGGGGTACAAATAGGTGTACCCTGTTTCAATGAATATAGACATAATGCATGAATAGACCATACTGTGAATAAATAATATAACTGGATCCACTTTAAATAATGGATTGAATAAATATCTGAAAATTTATAAGAAATTTTATATTGATATGCAATCATTCATTCCAACCAGTTATATATCTAACGATAATCTTAGGATTATGGTTTATCATGAAGGGTGTGTGAGTTTTGGTTCAAAATTGATTATGGAAATCGAAAATAATATATTTGGAAAAAAGTCTCATGAATAGACCAGTCAAGAAACATAGAGGAATACATGTGTTCTGGAGCAGGAAGTGATTGAAAGTGAAACAAATGCCTATAAATTTGCTAACTAGTGAATAAAATATATATACTGAGATTTGCATAAACTGAAGAAATAGTAATGTACCAGTGTGGAATAAAAATTAATGTCAAAATACACATCATGTCCCATAGGAACCTACATGCATTGATGTTAAACTGGGTCAGTTAAAGTAGACATATTGGGATTTGTATGCACCTTTTACTGAAGTTAGTTTTCAGTACTAGGAAACAAATATGTATTTCGGGTGGATGAATATTTCTAAGAATAATCTTGTGAAAAGTTGATTATTAATCCACATACATGAACATGAATGAATTTAGGGAGTGTATATAAGACACATATATTTCATATTTTTAAAAATATGGAGAGTATATATATATATATATATATATATATATATATATATATATATATATACACACACACACACACACACACACACACACACACACAAACACAGACATTAAAAAGTAGCAATATATATGCCAATCGAAATTCATCATGAAATATATATCATAAAGATGCAAAAACATTCATTTTAGTGAACATGGGTTTATGTATAATGTTGTTCCACTGGGAAGCCACCCATAGGTTGAATTTTCAGTTCCAACACCGTTTAGGAGGAGTGATCACTTCTCTCACTTTGTATCTGCTAAGTCATATACCTCACAAGGATGTACGTGTGATACCTTGTAGGATTCTATTGGTGCATATAAAAATACATGTGCTGAATAAGCTCCAGAGAATGGGAGACAGTAATTCACATATTTGTTAACTTTAAAAACACATGGAGAACTATTTCAATTAAATATTGAATAGATTTATAACACCTACCCTTTATCATGCAAAAGGCAAGTCCAACTCTGAACTGCAAGTATTTATGTACTGTTTGGGTTATTTTCTTCCATCATATTTGGATTAGTAGTCAGAGTCTAGTAGAATATGGGTTAGTGTCAGGGATTCAGAATTTCAAATGGAAAATAGAAAAATTAATCTTCTGACTCTCATCCAGAACAATGCCTTGTCATTACTTTCGCCCCAAGGGAGACACAATTAGAGTAGAAGAGTTACAAAATCTGTGATTACATTTCTGGAATAGAAAATGCTCAGGAGTGCACAAACTTGGAGGTGGAATAGGAGTTTCCAAAAGTAAGGACAGGGTACACACTCCACAATCATGAAGCTCTGCTTGCCTAAAACTTCTTGAGAAACTGCCAGTGAAATTGGGCACTGAAATATAGGTTGTTGTCAGGAGTTAAGCTTCCTTTGTAGTGAGACCCTCAAAGCTGTGTCTGCATCTATGAGACCTGGAGGACAACATTTCTTATTTTCCAATCAACACGAGGCAGCAGTGCTGAATTCTCTCTTTGTAGGTAAACTGTGGGCACTGGGGGCTTATTGTCTCCCCGTGTGGACTGTGAAACCATTTGGTCATCCTCCACTTTTCGTGGTGTTTCTTGCTGCTGCACTTGGAGTTTGGTTCATGCTTCACGAAATACAAGGAGTTCAACTGGGAAACAGTGCTTGAGGTAGTTCTGTCACGTGTGGTGGGTCAGGGTCTGCAAGAAAATTCACCAACCAGGCTTCTATCTCTCAAAGATTGCCCGCTTGTCCATAGCAACCTGATTCTGAACATTGCCCTGAAACTACGCCATATAACAAGATGCTTTTACATATAAGGGTCTGATGTCTGCACTCTGTCAGTTACAAGCCATTTGGAAGCCAATGACAGATACAAATGGCCCCACCATGATGTTTTATCACACACCTCTCCACCACTGCTCTAGGCCCACTACTCAGCAGGCTCCAAAATACTGGCTTCTCTGTTCTAAACAAATTTCATGAAACTCTGTCAATCAAGGCACTGTCTGGTACACTCATGGTAAGCAACAGGACATCGAAAGTTTCTGCAGTTCCACCTGGTCATGGAAATTTCAAAAATTTCGTGTTATTTATCTAGCCATTTTTCAAGGATGACGTTGGATGCACTGTGGATTTCAATTATTCAGGAACCATTAAATGTTGAGAAAGTTCATTTCAAAGAAAATTCTAGAGAACTCTCACAGGCATGGCTTTCCAAAGAGTGGACAAAGGTCACTTGAAGACAGGACCATTGAGATCAACAATGTGAGGTCCTATGTCTTTTGACTCTCATCTATGGCTGCCAAGTCTTTCAGAATAAAATCATGTGATATCCAGGCTGAGATTCCCAGTTCTTTGTGGAAAGCCACCCTGGTTCTAGATCTCAGGTTCCAAGGGCGACTCTCATGCGTGGCCTCCTAAAATCCCAACACAATTCATGGCAATACTTCTCTGAGATCAGTTTCAAAACTCAGTCTCTACGTGGAAACACACCAGAGTTCAAGACCAGTTGACCCAGTCATCTCTTCCAACCGCCACACCAATGACCAGAATTAAAACCAAAACACTCCCATATGGCCCTCATTTTCTTCCATATAGTCACTCATCATAACCTTGGCTGGAAGTTTTTATGAGGCACACAGCCCAAGACAATGTCAAAATAAGCTCCCTTGCCCTTCATTTGTCTAAAGTCAGTGTTTCCTGGACAACGTTCATGTGAACCAGGACTGATCAAAGAGGCATGCCATTAATACTGTTCCGCTTTTCCAATTTGAGGCATACTGACTGTCGGGTATAGTTTCTTTATGTGATTTGCAGTCATAAGAAAACCCAAGCACCTATGGGCTAGCCTCTGCAGGGCTTGAAGAACTCAGTTGACCCAAAGATCCCTGTTATCACTTGATGGAGATCAGGAACCTTACAGAGGAAGGCAAGAGACTTCATCACAATGACTTCTCTTTTGGCCATTTTGGATTTGGATGCACACATGGGATCTTTCTTTAGATCCATCAGGTGCTGAGAATCTAAGCGATAATCTCAAACTGCACTGAGAGGCTGATTCAGACATATCCCTTTGCAAAGCAATTAAGCCAGGAGCCACAGGTGATGCCCATTTATTTCCATTTGAAAACTGTTTTTTTCAGGCATTGGAAATGTGGGGCCTTAGGCAAAGACCTTCCTTACATTCAGGGCAACAGAACAATAGGTAAGCAAAATCCCAAAGCAGATTTTCTCCACTGAGACTTTCCTGGTCACACTGATATCTGAGTTTTCTGAGATATTCACCATTCTCTTCAGCTATCCAGTACATGGCCATGTCCCAGATTGTGGAGGAGATACATATCTTGAACACAAAACCATGAGCCTATGGGAGAGTGGCCAGAATTCAGGAAGAAATCACGAATGTAGGAAGGTAGTAGGTGTTGCCCATTCATAACGTAACCTGCAGTCCATTCATAAATTGGACAGGATGAATTCTGCGAAGATTTCTACTAGACAGGACACATCTATTGATGCATTCTCTTTTCTATTGTCTACAACCACGGACACAGTGGGATATCCAGACATAGAAACACTCGCCTTCTCAAAGGACTTACTAGAAACAGTCCACTCCAAACCAAACAAACCGACTTTCCTACATATTCTCAAAACATGAGACAAAATCAAACACACACACACACACACACACACACACAAAGGCACCTTCTTTCCCCAAATAGGTCTGTGACTATCCAGAGCGTCCTCTGACTGGTGGGCCATACTATGTTCCCCCGAAACGGGCTGTGCTATGTCAGATCTGGTCTCCTTGGCCAAAACTGTGATGTTATCAGGAGCCAGCGGTGAGCCACTGCCTGTTTTCTCAGGTAAAGCCCCTCTTCAGAGCTTTCCTGGCATTTGTCCATCTTCAATTTAGTTGCCAAGAAAGACTGACTCTGTCCTTCTTAAATCCAAACATTTGAGACCACTGGGACTTGGACTGGGACTGCCTCAGGGTGCCTGGCTTCCTGGATCCCATGTTCAGAGTGTTCCATCAACAAGAAAGTGACATAGGTCACTTCGTCTAGAACTGAATGAGGTCACTGCCTTGGCAACCACTTTGTCTTAACAGTTGCTTCCAAGGGTCCCTGAGATGGATCCTGCCCCTACTTCCTATGACACTTTCACAAGCTAGAATGGAATATCAACCACAGGCACCCGGGAACCGCTCTCCACACAAGCCTGGTTTGGTCTATCTTCTACATTAAGAAGAGAGAGACTGCTTCAGACACATCCCTTCATCCTGACCTGTTTTTTTTTTTTTTTTTGTCATGAAAGATGACTTTCGAACTCTCAGGTCCTTCATAGCTGCCTACATCTTCTTTAGGGATCATTTCTGCATGGACCTTTGAGGTTCTCTGCAGGTTGAAGATCTCCTACATTCCTGTATTGTAAGACCAACTCTGTCCCTGCTATTCTGTAAAGTTAGATTGAGGGAACAGTGTATGGTTACGGTTAATAACATGTTTGATTTGGGTTAAGATCATTCTGCTGGATGAATAATGGTATTGGGAACCTGCGATATATATAAGATTATATAGGTGAAATATATGAATGAAAACAGAAATCTCGGTAACATTTGAAGCCCAGAAGGGCATTAGGTCCTTGATTGGGATACTTAGCATTTAATTATGTTCTGCACAGATGTCTCAGATAAATCTATACACAATGGCATAGGACCAGATACCTTGGATGATTGAATGTTGAGGAGAACAACCATTCAAAGAGGGAGAGTCGGTAGGATTAGGAAGATAGTTGGTAGGATTAGAAAAAAGTGTGAGTATAGCATTTGGACAAATAGTTCTTTAGCAATAGGTTTTCAGGGAGACAGAAAATGTAAATGTCAGCACATGTGAAGAGTCAATCACAGTGACGAAATGGGGAAAATATGTAGGAAAGCAGATATCAATAGCGACATTATGAAATCAGGCAAAGTATAAAGTGAGTGATAGCAATAGACACTTTCAAAAGGCTTGAGATTGAATATATAATCTTAGGAAGTAACAAATATGTAGTCACCAATAGGATTGACATTTGAGAGCATTAGGCAACGTGGACATGGGTGATTTTCATAACCCATACTCACATTCCATTTAGGCTTTGGTACAATCGTAAGTGTGACTTTGCATTTTGTGGCCAGAATATTACTGTGATGAAACGTATATGTAGATCAGGTGACATGAGTCTTTCTTGCACCATTTCTTGGAGCAATATTTTGAAGGGGTATAAATTAGTATTGGAGGTACATATAGGTGTACCATGTATGTATGAATATAGAGATAATGCATGAATAGACCATACTGCGAATAAATAATATAACTTGTTCCAACTTTAAATAATGGATTGAATTGATATCGGAAAATACACAGGAATCATATATTGATATATATACATTCATTCCAACCAGTAATACATCTAATGGTAATATTACGGTTGTGGTTTATCATAAAGAGTGTGTGAATTTTGCTTCAAAATTGATTATGGAAATCGAAAATAATGTGTTTGGAAAGAAGTCTCATGAAATGACCAGTCAAAAACAAGGAGGAATACATATGTTCTGAAGCAGGAAGTGATTGAATGTGTTACAAATTTCTTTAAATTTGTGAACTTGTGGATGAAATGTATATTCTATGATGTACAAAAACTGCAGAAATAGTAATGTACCACTGTTTAATAAAAATGAACGTCAAAATACACATCATGTCCCATAGGAATCTACTTGCATTGATGTTAAAGTGGGTCAGCTACTGTAAAAATATAAGGATTTGTTTGCACCATTCACTGAAGTAACTTTTTAGTACTAGAAAACAAATATGTATTTCAGGTGGATGAATATTTTTAAAATAATCTTATGAAAAGTTTAATATAAAACCACATACATGAACAAGAATGAATTTAGGGAGTGTATAATAGGACACATATATTTTATATTTTGAAAAATCTAGAGAGTATATATATATATATATATATATATATATATATATATATATACACACACACACAAAAAAAAAAACACACACAGAGACATTAAAAAGTAGCAATATATATGCCAATTAAAATTCATTGTGAAATATATATCATCCACAGATCCAAAATATTAATTTTACTGAACATGGATTTATGTATAATGTTCTTGAACTAAGAAGCTCACTCATAGTCTGAATTTTCAGTTCCAAAAGTATTAATGAGGAGTGATCTCTTCTCACACTTTGTATCTGCCAAGTTAGCCACCTCTCAAGAATATACGTGTGATACCAGGTAGGATTCTATATGTGCGTATAAAAATACATGTGCTGAATAGGCTACAGAAAAATGGAGACAGGAATTCACAGATGTGTTAACTTTAAAAACACATGCAGAACTATTTCAACAAAAAATTGACAAGATTTATAACTCCTACCCTATATCATGCAAAAGGCAAGACCAACTATACACCATGCCTCTTCTGAAGTGCTAGTATTTCTATTCTGTTTCGGTTATTTTTCTCCATCATATTAGAATTAATAGTCAGAGTCTAGTAGGGTATGGGTTAGTGTCAAGGATTCAGTATTTCGAATGGAAAATTGAACAATGAATCCAATGTGTATGTAAATATGTGCTACACAAAATTATTCCCACTCTCAACCAGAACAATGCCTTGACAATCCCTTCACCCCAAGTAAGACACAATTAGAGGAGAAGATTTAGAAAATCTGTGAATAATTTTGTGGAATGCAATATGCTCAGGAGCTCACAACCTTGGAAGTGGTAGAGTAGATTCCAAAAGTATGGGACAAGGTAAAAACTCCACAAACATGGAGGTCTGCTGGCCTAGAGACTTCTTGAGAAACTGCCTGTGAGGTTGGGCACTTGAAAAATATGTTGTTGTCAAGAGCTTTAGCTTCCTTTCTAGGGAGACCATAAAAGCTTTTTCTGCATCTATGAGACCTGGAGGACATGGTTTCTTATTTCCCAATGTACATGAGGCAGCAGTGCTGAATTCTCTTTTTAGATAAACTGTGGCCACTGGGGGCTAAATATGTGCCGGTGTGCACTGTGAAGGCATATGGTCATCTTCCATTTTCGTGGTGTTTCTTCCTGCTGCACTGAGAGTTTGGTATTTGCTTCACAAAATACAAGGAGTTCAACTGGGTCACAATGCAAGAGGAAGTTCTGTCATGTATGGTGGGTCAGGTTTTGCAGGAGGATACAAGAAACAGGATCCTATCCCACATATCTTCCCCCTTGACCATAGCAACCTGATTCTGAACAATGTCCTGAAACCTCTCCATATAACAACTTGCCTTTACATGGAAGGTTCTGCTGGCTTCACCATGTCAGTCACAAGCCATTTGGAAGCCAATGGAAGATCCAAATGGCCCCACCACAGATGTTTTATCACATACCTGCCCACCACTGCTCTAACCTACTACTCAACAAAGTCCAACTTACTGGCATCTCTGTTCTACACCATTTACATGAAACCCAGTCAATCAAGGCACTGTCTGGTATATTCATGATCAGCAACAGGACATCAAAAGGTTTTCCAGTGCCACCTGGTGATGGGAAATTCAAAAATTTCATGGTATTTATCTAGCCATTTTTTAAGGATGAAGTTGGAGGCACTGTGAGTTTCAATTTTTTCAATAACCATTAAATGGTTAGGAAGCTCATTTCAATGAAATCTCTGGAGAACACTCACAGGTAAGGCTTCCCAAAGAGTGGCCAAAAGATCATATGATGCTATGCCCATTTAGGTCTACAATGTGAGGTCTATATGAGTTTTGACTCTCAACTATGGGTGCCAAGTCTTTCAGAATAAAATTTGTGGTATCCTGGCTGAGAGGCTCAGTGCTCTGTGGAAAGCCACCCTGGGCCTAGAACTCAGTTTCCAAGGGCGATGCTCATGCCTGGCTTCCAAAAATCTCAACACTATTCATGGCAATACTTCTCTGAGGTCATTTGAAGAACTCAGACTCTAAGGGAATCACACCAGAGTTCAAGAACATGTGGACCAAGTCATCTCTTCCAACCGCCACCCAAATGACCACAATTTAAACCAAAACACTCCAAGGTGGCGCCCATCTTCTTCCATATAGACACTCACAATAAACTCCACTATGGCTGGAGTTTTCCATGAGGGGCATAGCCCAAGACCGTGTCCAAAATAAGCTCTTTTGCACCTAATTTGCCTAAATTCAGGGTGGCCTGGACACCCTTCTTGTGAACCAGAAGAGATTAAATAGGCCTCCCGTTAATACTGCTCCGCTTCTTCAATTTGAGGCCAAATGACTGTGGGGTTTGGATTCTTTATGTGAATTGGAGTCTTGAGAAAACCCAAGCAACTATGGGCTAGACTCTGCAAGGCTTTGAAGAACTCATTTGACCCAAAGGATCCCTAATCTGACTTGATGGAGGTCAGGAATGTTACAGAGGAAGGCGAGAGACTTCATCCACAAGGACTGCTCTTTTGGCCATTTTGGTTTTGGATGTACACATGGGATCTTTCTTTAGATCCATCAGGACCTGAGAATCTAAGCCACAGCCTCACACAGGGTAAATAAGCTGATTCAGACACATCCTTTCCAAAGCAATTAAGCAAAGAGCCACAGGTAATGCCCATTCATTTCCATTTGAAAACTGTTTTTTTCAGGCTTCACAAAGTGGTGGACTGAGGAAAAGACCTTCCTGACATTCGGGGCAACAGAAGAGTAGGTAAACAAAAGGCCCCAAGCAGGGTTTCTCCACTAAGACTTTCCTTGTCACACTGATATCTGAGTTTTCTGAGATGCTCACCATTCCCTTCAGCTATACAGGACATGGTCATGTCACAGAGCTTCGAGGTTGTACATATCTTAAACAGAAAACCATGAACCTATTCTGGAGAGTGGCCAGAATTCAGGAATAAAACAGAAACTAAGGAAGATAGCAGGTGTTGCACATCAATAAGGCAAGCTGCAGTCCATTCATAAATAGGGCAGGATGAATGCTGTGAAGCTTTCTACTAGACAGGACATATTAATTGATGCATTCTGTTTTCTAATGTCTACAACCACGGACACAGTGGCATACACAGACATAGAAATTCTCGCCTTGTCAAACGACTTACTAGAAACAGTTCACTCCAAACAAAACAAACCGCCTTTCATACCTATTCTCAGAACATGAGACAAAACCACAAACCCACACCCACACCACAAAGGCACCTCCTTCCCCCAAGTAGGTCTGTGACTATCCGGAGTGTCCTCTGTCTGGTGGGCCTTATTATGTTCCCTGGAAATAGCCTGTTGTGTCTCAAATCTGGTCTTTTGGCCAACTCTGTGAAGTTGTCAGGAGCCAGCGGTGAGCCACTGCGTGCTTTCTCAGGAAAGGCCCCTCTTCATAGCTTTCCTTGCATTTGGCCATCCTTACATCAGTAGGTCCCAAGAAAGACTGAGTCTGTCCTTGGTAAATCAAAATAAGTTTGACCACTGGGACTGGGACTGGGACTGGCTCTGGGTGCCTGGCTTCCTGGATTCCAAGTTCAGAGAGTTCCATCACCAAGGAAGTTAGGTGAAGTCACTTAATTTTGGAACTGAATGAGGTCACTGCCTTGGCAACAACTTTGTCCTAACAGTTGCTTCCAAGGTTCCCATGAGAGGGAGGCTGCTCCTACTTCCTGTGACACTTTCACAGGTCAGAGAGGTATGTCAACCATAGGCATGCAGGAGCAGCTCTCAACACATGCCTGCTTTGGTCCATCTTCTCTACATTAAGAAGAGAGTGGCTGATTCAGACACATCCCTTCATCCTGAGCAGGTTGTTTGCCATGGAAGACTTTTGCTCTCTCAGGTCCTTCATACTTGCCTACATCTTCTCCAGGGATCATTTCTACGTGGACCTTTGAGGTTTTCAGCAGGTGGAAGATCCTCTATTTTCCTGTATTTTAATACCAATTCTGTCCCTGCTCTTCTGTAAAATTAGATTGAGAGAACAGTGTATGGTTAGGATTAATAACAGGTTCGATTTGGTTTAGAAAGAAAACTACACGGTTGAGCAAACAGGGTCCTACAGTTAGCAATAATATGAGGAATTTTAATGGACTGGCCATGGCAGATAAAAGCGTAGTTAATCAGGTCACTATGTGAACCAAGACTCAAACCTCCCTTTTGGGGCCTCTGTCTCTCTTTGACGCTCTTCAAGTCGTTTTCTTAATTTATTCATAGATTCTTTTACAACTCCAGTATTGTCGGCACAAAAACAACATTCTTCCCTCAATGCAAGCAAAAAGGCGCTTTTCTCTCATGAAGAGGAGGTCCAACACTCGCCTGCTTTGTAAAACAACTTCAGAAAGAGAGAGGTTAAAATTCCTGTAAAGCTGTGATGTCGGTTTTTAATGTCTTTAAGGTTTGGCCTATTTCTGCTTCGAATTGTGTCTTTGTTGTGTCTCATGGACTAGCCCACCCCTTAAGCAACTATTATTTCTAATAGGATGGCTAAAGTGAGGGATACAGGTTCCCGCTGGAACCGGGTTGTATGCCCCCCTATTTGATCTTTAAATGAACCTACGTCATGATAGAGAACTCTGGAAAACATCTGCATCATTACATAATTAATCACATATATTGACCATTTTATGAAAACATAAATAATGTTAAAGTGTATAGAATTATACTGTTGTAGGGATGGACAAGGAAAGGGACCTAAGATAGCACCAAACACAGGAAAACAGCCTTATTTGGTTGCATCCGGATTTAGAGGGCATTGCTTCTGTTGTAATCAATTAATCCCCTGAACCCCAAGTTTTGGTAGTTTTAGAATTTGTACCCAACATGTAAGGGAAGTGGATCAGAAGTTCACAGTCTGTAGAAATTCACAAAAATCAGTTTTTGTTTCTGTTTTTGTTCCTCTGTTCTGGGCAAGTTAACTTTTCAAGGACACCTTGGAAAGGGAGAGCTTTTTTGTCTCTTTTTTTTCTCCCTGCCAGCTGTCACCATGAAGCCCAGTTGGTAACTTTTTTATCTTAGAAATGTAGTCATCTCTGTGAAGCCCCAGCTCAAGGCCAGAGGCTTTGTTCACATATTTTGTGAAAACCTAGTAAGGCGGTGTCAAGCTTAGGGGTGGTGATTTTTCCAGCCAGTGGCCAAGTAGAACAGGGCAACACGAAAAGTGGAAGTTTATCTACATTGAACTCTTTCAGAGGGACTCTTTTGCTGAAAGACCTAATGTAAGCCTCGGTGAAGACTTCTGGAGAAGGTTATTTAAGACATATCTATGGACCTGGTACAGAGGGGGAAGACTGGGAAGGCGAGGCTGAGAGCAGCTCCGTGGATCTGAGAATGAGGAAGATGAGATGTAAAAGAATAATGGAAAAGGGGTTTGGGATTTTCCTAGAACAAAACTTGAGCAGTAGAACAGGTAGAGCAGAGGTGAAGATGGGAGTGAGTATTCCAAAAACCCCTGAGGGACTTTAAATTTTTAGAAACCTGTTTTCAGTGATGACAAAGCAACTTTAAAGGCCATTTTTATTACATCTTGGAGAGGGGTCTGAGGGCTCTTCTCAGCTGGTTTGAGCTTTGGTTTAGCTTCTTAGAGGACTTGGTGGGACCTAGTGCAGGCACAGACAGAAAAAGAGAGGAGTGAGTGAGTGGAGGGGTACCTCGGTACCTGCTACCTCAGCAAGGGGGCAATGGTCTGAGAAATGGCAGAGGTTTGGGTTTTTGATCTAGTAATTGGAGGTGAGAAATCACGTTGCTGAGGTGGGAGTGACAGCAGAGACTCTAGAGCAGAAGACTGAGGGTGAGGAACTATTGGAGAAGCATAGTACAGGATGTGAGTGAAGGAGGGAAAAGGATTCCGCATAAGGGAATTTTCCCCTTTTGAGCACTTGCCGAAGTTAAAAATGTCACGCAGAATTTGAGGATCTAGAGAACCCTCTGGGGGCCATAGCTTTTGGTTGTCTAATTGGTAATATGGCCAATGCTGTGTACTGAATGTGATGAGGAGTTTGGGTTCCACCAGGCAGCCCCGGTATGCTCACATCCCCATGAGTTACACAAGAAGTTGGCTTTTCCCCCACACAGCCATGGCTGTTTGTGGCTTTGATAGTCCGCCGGGTATACATCGTAATCTAGGATAGCCAACCTGAATCTGGCTCGCGTTTCTGTGCATCCATAATGTTTGTTTCTATTATCTATGGAACGGAAGGGATTTAATGAAACTTTAGTGGGATCCTCTTCATCAGGGTTATCTCAATAGGAAAGACGTATACCAAGCTGAAAAATGTCTGGGTGGAGAGATAGCCACCAGGTCCCTAAGGGGGCTGTATGCGAGATATACCATACTTCTTGTCTAGTAGGATTTGAGATCAGCCTTCACTGCTGAACAGGCTGATGAGGGTTAGGAGTACTGGTGGCCAAGTTGAGAGTCTACAGTCTTGTCCACATAGCGAATACGAAATTTGAAATGGTTACCAGTCTTTTCCAGTTTCCAACCAGAGTCTGGACACAGCGAAGGCTTTAGATGAGAGGCATGGATCCAAAAAGTGATTCTGTCTACTTTTACCGCTGTAGGTGTTATAAGTAGCACCTGGTATGTTCCTTTCCAGCGGGGTTCTAGGAATGACACCTGATGTTGTCTTATGTAGACGAAGTCTCTTACTTGATATTGATGTGGAATCCCCTCGTCCCCAGGTTGGTAGGCAGTGGCCAGCTGTTTCCACAGTTATCACTGAGTTCTTTCAATGGCTTTAAGTCTGTCAAGCAAGGGGTGTGGAAGGGATTGTTAGGCCTTAGAGTTGGGGATTAGGTCCCTTACTGGATGATGGGCATCATAGAGTATTTCATAGGGGGTGAGGTTACACAAAGAAACTGAGGGAGTATTTCTCGCATGAAACAGTGCATAAGACAGGAGCATAGTCCAATCTTTTATGCCAGTCTCTAAGCTTAATTTTGTTAAGGTCTCTTTAATGGTTCTATTTATTTTTTCTACCTCTCCTGAGCTCTGGGGTATATAAGCATAATGTAACTTACAATTAATCGACACGTGACTTACCTGGGCCATGAACACAAGTCCATTATCAGACCCTATTACCTTAAACAGACCATATCTTGGAAAAATATCTTCCAGGATCTTCTTGAGAACCATTTGGGCCGTTGTTTTTTTTTTTTTTTTTTTCCTGTGTGTGTGTGTGTGTGTGTGTAAGGCTTCAATCCATCCTGAAAATGTATCTACAAAGACTAGGAGATATTTAAGTCCATACCTTGCTGGCTTAATTTCAGTAATGTCCACTTCCCAGAATTGTCCTGGTCTGGTTCCTCATAGGTGCTTTCCTCTAAGAAACTTGGAAGGGTAAGCATTAAACAATTGACTGACCCAACAGGCTTTTGTTACCGGTTCAGTTTTTTTTCTTTCGCTGTGTGTTGGTTAGTGGAAAACTCTGTTCTTAATCCTACAGGAGTGCCTGCAGTTTCTTTGAACCAAGGTGAGTGAGTTGACGTACATTTTTAACTTAGTGTAGGGCTTTCTGTAATTGCAGGCTGAGCTCAGTAAAGTTGAGGCGTTCAGTGTCAGTGTCCTTAGATGTTATCTAAAACTTCCTGTTACTCAGGGGTCCATTGGAATTGGGCATCTCCCTTTAACAGCGGGTATAAAGGAGCAGCTAAGGACGCGAACCCATTTATCCATAACCTGCAAAACCCAGCAATCCCAAGAAACTCTCTTAGTTGTCTGCTGTAAGATGGGGTTGGTATCTGCTCAACGGTTTGTTTTCTGGGCTCAGTGAGCCATCGTTTACCGCCCCTGAGGAAATAGTCATGGAAGATTACTTCTTGCTGGCAAATTGGGCAATTTTGGCAGAAGCTCTATACCCGAGTTGAGCAAGCTCCGAAAATAGTGCTTGGGTCCCAGTTCAGTTTTCCTTGGTGTTGGATGCCAGTAGCAGGTGATCCACGTATTGAAGCTGGGTGACTTCGGGGTGTGTAGTTCTGAAATTGTTGAGATCTCTGTGGAGGGCTTCATCAAAGAGAGTGGGGGAGTTTTTGAACCCCTCTGGGAGTCTAGTCCAAGTTAGTTGACTATACTTTCCGGTTTCTGGGTCTACCCACCCAAAAGCAAACAGCAACTGACTATCTTTATGCAGAGGCAAGCAAAAGAAAGCTTCTTTTAAGTCCAGAACAGTATACCATTTCTGCTCAGGGTTCAGAGTGCTAAGCAGTTTTAACAGATTAGGTACTGTGGGGTGAATGTCCTGCACTCTGTTGTTGATCTCTCTTTGGTCTTTAACAGGTTGATAGTCCCCGGTTCCTGGCTTTTTCTTCTAATAACAGGGGAGTGTTCCAGGCCAATTGACAGGGCCTTAGGACCCCTAAGGCCAGATATTTCTGAATATAGGGCCTTATCCCATCTTTAGCTTTTTATGCTTAGAAGATATTATTTGACATTGATTGGGGAGGCTGAGGTTTTTAACTCCACTGTTATTGGAGGTTGTTTCACGGCCAGGCCTAACACAGCAGTTTTTGCCCAGGCATCTGGGTAATCTGTTATCCATTTCTGTGGTAGCTTGCCTGTTTGATCAGTCTTGGGGGGTGTGAAGAGTGGACGTTCATCTTCTACTAATATAGTTAAAGCCGTGACTATAGGAGTTTTTACTGAAGGATTTAGAAATTTCTTTTGGGGGCTTTCAGGGTTAAAAGTTATTTTGGCCCAGAGCTTGGTGAGCAGATCTCTGCCCATCAATGGGTGCGGGCATTCTGGGATTACTAGGAAGGAGTGATGGATTTTTCCTTTCCCCAGGTCCATGGTCCTCTTAGTAGTCTAAGCCCGATATTTACTGCCATTAGCCCTTTGAACTACAGACCTTTTATTTGATAGACGGCCCAATGGGGCCCTAAGGGCTGAGTATACTGCTCCTGCATTCATTTCAAAGTTTACTGGGGTCCCCTACTCTTCAAAAGTTACCCTGAGCTAGGGGAAGGAATCTGAGCCCCAACTTTCTTAGTCATCCTCCAGAGTCAGAATGGCTGGCTGGCGTGTCTGTCTCTTTATAGGACACTCTTTGGCCCAGCGTCCTTTTTTTTTACGGTAGGCACATTGATCTGAGGCCAGGGGTGGCCTCTGGCACGGGCCCAGGTATCCCTTCCTGTCACCTTATGTCTTAATTTCTGGCCTCTTTCTTGTTGTGACCAGGATCTAAGTCAATGCCTTAGTCTTTCTTTTGCTTCTCTCATCATCCCTTTGCTCCCTTTCTTTTTCCCTGTTTCTCTTTTATAGTATATTTTTTTGGCTTCTCTGACTAAATCTCTCTTTTAACTTTTTTTTTTTTAATATCCATGGCAGCTTCCCCAATTAAGGCCATCATGACAGATGCCTTTTGATCTGCTGCCTGAGGATCGAAAGGAGTATATCTCTTATATGCCTCCATAATTCTCTCTAGAAACATAGAGGTAAATTCATCAGGCCTTTAATAATTTCTCTTACCATGGCCAAATTAGTTGGTCACCTAGCGGCCCCTTGGATACCCGCTATTAGAGCCTGGCAATAATTGGACATATGCTCCCTATCTTCAAAGGTGTTGGGGTCTCAGTTGGTTTGGTTTAAGGGGAAGCCGGCTTTGATTATGTTGGGAAGTTGTGTTCGTCGCCCAACAATCCGAGGATATTTTTTTCTAGCTTCCAGGAGGTTTTTCCGCTCATTCCTCTGTCGTGAAGAGAGTCCCTAGGAGTTGTTGGCAGTCATCCCAAGTAGGCAGGTGTGAAAACGTTGGCGAGTTCTCTGAGTTTTTTTAGCCGGGCCAGCTTCCTCTAGGGAAGGAGGGGCTGTGTGTGCCATTGGACAGTCATCTGGAGGGTACTGGGCCATCCTGGCTTCCTCGAATGGTGGAGAGGCTGAGTAAGCAGCAGGGGAATTACTTACAGGGTTTTGGGGGTTGGGGGACAAGGGCAGAGGATAAGGATGTGTATAGTCTTGAGACTCAGGGAGAACAGAGGGTGGAGGTTGAGGAGCAGAGAGTTTGAGAGATAGAATCATAGGGGAAGGAGTAGGAGTGGGTGCAGGGACAAGGAAAGGCTTCACCCATGGAGGAGGAGATTTGCAGAGGTCCTGACAAGTTAAGATATATGGCTATTGATCTGGATGTCTATGTGGCCCCGGCTGAAAGACAATATCTCAGACTTTTCAAATTAGTGTGAAGTAGAAACATCTTTCTAGGGGCCATCCGACTACAAAGGTGGGTTATTCTGAGACACAGAATCTGCCAGGTCTGGTGTTTTAATGAAAAAGAAAGAATCTGAGCCCTTAAGCAGACTTTGGTCCAGTGATTAAGGGTCAGGGACAGAGGCATTGAAGTGCTCTGTCCCATAATGAAATATACACAGACAGTGAAAGCAAAGACACACGACACAGACAAGACAAGACAATAAAGACAGACAATGGACGTCCAATACTGAGACCAGGACTGAGTAGCGGGCAAATCCTGATGGGCTGCCAATTCCAAATCTGAAAGAAAATATCACTGAGTCGAGGAGACTATGGTTCCTCGATTTCCCGAGTCCATCCCACAGGAACATGGCCTGTGGCTCTGTGACATGTGTGTCAGCCACCGTGGGAGAGAGCTCACGCTCTTTACCAATAGCCATTTTGTCAAACCCTAACCTGAATCCTGAAACCAGAAAGAGGGGCCTTATTTACCCCCAGAGGAGCCCATTGGGGGTCTTTCATCTGCAGCTGCCGGATCTCGCTGGGGCCACCAGAAGTAAAGGTCGGGTGAGCGTCGGTGGAAGAGACCACCAAGAGACTGTCTAATGCAACCTCAAAGGGTTTATTGGGAGTCCGGCATGCAAGGGCTCAGAGATCAGTTGAATAGAGCAGAGAGCCCTGAGAACAGCTTAAGAAGTGCTTATATATTTTCCTTGGAGAGGGCAGGGAGGGAAGTTTATTGATGGGTAAGGGCGAGTGGGCGATTTGCGTGCAAATGGTTGATGGAGTACATTCTGCAGTTTGGCAGTTGGGGGCAGCACATTCTGGGAACAAGAAGAGCAAACAGTTCTCAAGATTTCAACAGTGTTTTATTAAGCATACAGAAAAACATGACGTGACAAGTACCTATTTTATTAACCTTTCAATATAAGTATGAAAACAGAAATCTAGGTAAGATTTGAAGCCCAGAAGTTCATTTGGTCCTTGATTGGTATACTTAGCTTTGAATTACATTCCGTAGAGATGTCCTAGAATTATGGATATACAATGACACAGGACCTTGTACCTTCTCAGAGGTCAGTTCCAAAACACAGTCTCTAAGGGGAATCACACCAAAATTCAAGCCAAGGTGGACCCAATTATCTCTACCAACCGCCACACAAATGCCCACAATTAAAACCAAAACACTCCCAAATGGCACTCATCTTCTTCCAAATAGACACTCATCATAACTTCTGGAAGGAGGATCCCATGAGAGGCGCAGCACAAGACAGTGTCCCAAATAATCTCCCTTTCCCCTCATTTGCCAAAAGTCAGAGTGGCCTGGACACCCTTCCTGTGAACCAGGAGTGATCAAATATGCCTGCCATTAATACAGCTCTGTTCTTCAATTTGAGGCCTACTGTCTGTGGGGTTTAGAGTCTTTATTTGAATTGGATTCATAAGAAAACCCAAGAACCTATGGGCTAGCATCTGCAGGGCTTTGAAGAACTCAATTGACCCAATGGAACCCTTTTCTCACTTGATGGAGGTCAGGAACCTTACAGAGGAATGCGAGAGACTTCATCAACAATGAGTGATTTTTTGGCCATTTTGATTATGGATCCACACATGGGATCTTTCTTTAGACCCATCAGGTGCTGATAATCTAAGCCACAGGCTCACACAGGGCCAAGAGGCTGATTCAGACACATCCCTTTACAACGCACTTAAGCAAAGAGCCACAGGTGATGCCCATTCATTTCCATTTGAAAATTGTTTCCTTCAGGCTTCACAAAAGCGTGGCCTGAGGCAAAGAACTTCCTGACATTCAGGGCAACAGAACAATAGGTAATCAAAAGGCCCTTTGCAGTGTTTCTCTACTGAGACTTTCCGGGTCACACTGATATCTGACTTTTCTGAGATGCTTGCCATTCTCTTCAGCTATCCAGTACATGTCCATGTCACAGTGGTTGGAGGTGGTACATATCCTGGATGCAAATGCATGAACCTATTCTGGAGAGTGGCTAGATTTCAGGAAGAAAACAGGAACTTAGGAAAATAGCCGGTGTTGCCCATCGATAAGGCAAGCCCTAGTGCATTCATAAATTGGGCAGGATGAATGCTGGGAAGCTTTCTACTTGACAGGAAACATCCATTGATGCATTCTCTTTTCTAATGTCTACAAGCACGGACACTGTGGGATACACAGACATAGAAACACTCGCCTTGTGAAACAACTTACTAGAAACAGTTCACTCCAAACCAAACAAACCGACTTTCCTGCCTATTCTCAGAACATGAGACAAAACCACAAACACACAACTACACCCACAAAGGCACCTCCTTCCCCAAGTAGCTCTCTCACTCTCCAGAGTATCCTCTGACTGCTGGACCATACTATGTTCCCCCAATATGGCGTGTCCTGTCTCAGATCTGGTCTCCTTGTCCAACTTTGTGAAGTGTTCAGGAGCCAGCTGTGAGCCACTACCTGCTTTTTCAGGAAAGGCCCCTCTTCAGAGAACTCCTGGCATTTGGCCATCCTCACATCAGTAGGTACCAAGAAAGACTGACTCTGTCCTTGCTAAATTGAAGCAAGTGAGACACTGGGACTGGGACTGAGACTGACTCTGTGTGCCTGGCTTCCTGGATCCCAAGTTCAGAGAGTTCCATTACCAAGGGATTGAGGTGAGGTCTCATCCTTCAGGAACTGAATTAGGTCTCTGCCTTGGCAACCACTTTATCCAAACAGTTGCTTTCAAGCGTACCATGAGAAGGAGGCTTACCCTATTTTCTGTGGCACTTTCACAAATTAGAATGGTATATCAACCATAGGCATGAAGGAACCGCTCTCCACGAAGGCCTGATTTGGTCCATCTTCTTTATATTTGGAAAAGAGCCTTTAGTCCAGGGAGCACTACAGTGAACCTCTGCACTAAAACTATTAGCAAGCACCTGATGGAGGAGGCCTCCATAGGTAAGTGGCTCCTTTATAACATCTGATATCCAGTTAAGGGAGATCTCTTCTGATGACAGAGATGTGGCACGGGGAGGCTCACATATACTTCTGTGCAGAACAGTAACGAGAATCATTCTGTCCTCTGTTCTGTTCTGTAGGGAATTCCTCTGGAACTGTAGAGAGGTGCTGATGAGCACGCACGCACTCCTACCCTGGAGCTTTAGCAAGATGTTGCACTGTTCCCCTGTTTCTGTGTTTAGCCACCGGGTTTCTGTTTATTTGTGTTCTGTGTTCTATTTTTTGTTTTTTTTTTTGTTTGTTTTTGTTCGTATTGTTGTGTGATTTTGGTGGTAAAAACTTAAGTATATTGGACATGAAAATCAGAAATAAAGAGAGTAAGCCTGACACCCCTTTGGACTGTGTTTTAAGGAACTGCAATGAACTTTATCCCCCTTTGCCAAGCAGGATGATAGAAGCCCCTAGCTGGCTGCCTGGAGCACACCCATTGCAGAGGGAAATGCCTGCTGGGGACCTAAGAACAGAGTATCTCCCAGGTTAACAAGTGAAACTCCTTTAAAACCCCTTGTCCCTCCAGATAAAAAGAGTCACAACTTTGGCAGAGTCCCCTGTGTTTCTCCTTTGTTAGCCAAGCAATAAACCTCCTTTTTTCTTTTTCTCAAAACCCAGTCCTCATTATTAAATTGGTATTAATTGGCTTCAAGGTCAGGAACCAAACTTTAAGTTACAAATCTTGTACCCCCCCTCCGCCCCGGAACTTTGTGAGACCTATCTACTGAAATGTTAGGAGATAGAGCATGCTTGGTGTGGAACTGAATCAGAGGAGCTAATCCTGTATGTAAAAGGAGAAACTGAGGGACTCCCAGCAGCTGCCAAAGCCCTGTTGATTCAGGGAATTACCTCCTTCCTTCCCTGCACTGTAAGGATTATGCCACCTCTGTCTTGTTAAAAAAAGAGAAAAAGAAAAAGGGGACACTAAATGCAGTAAAATCACCATGGAGACACTTTATTTTACATTTCAGGTTGCCCCTCTGTGAAAACATCTGGTCCCCTTGTGGGGACAGCTATGGTCCCACTGGTGTACGAGACTTTTCTCTTATCTGCTCTGGTTTAAAGGGTTCTCTCTGACAGCCATAGTCTGGACCTCCTTTTGGTCTGTAATGTGTCTTTGTTTCTGGCCCTTTAAGGCATGTGCAATAATGTGTTGATATTATAAATTGTTTTTTGAGAATGATCTTAGCTGAATGTGTGTCGAAATGATGATGTTTTATTTTAACAATCTGGTATCTGAATGGGTTTTTGAAGCATTGCACAATCTTGCAGTTAAAAGTCGGGTTTAGGTAATTGTTTAGTTTATGATTTCAGATAATTCATGCCAGAGAACTTAAATACTTACAATGGATAACTGAAGAACTCTACTTCCAAGTTGGGAAGAAACTTCCCAATCATACAGTCTTTTTTTTTCACCAATTTTGAATTGGGTAGCCTGGGAAAATGTCACTGTGTGTACCAGTGCATTAATTTGGACATGGATAGTAAATCATAGTATGGTGTCTGTTGACCAAACAAGATGTGAAGATATAAAATTTTGTGAATTGTATCTTAAACTTGTATCATAATTTTCAACATCCGAACCTGAAAATTATGGTTAAAATGCCTTAGTCCTGAGATGTCTGTTCAGAATAGCAGTTTTTTTTCCTGCTCCTTCCAGACCTCAGCCATGACTTATGTTGAAATGCAAATGAAAGAAGCCTGCAAGCTTTGTAGGAGACTGATTTGAGATCTAAGGGAAAAAAAGTAAATTGTATGGTATTTTCTAATTACTGGCAAGTCATTTTTTCTAGGACTCTTATTTTTTTCTGAGATACTTTATGTTTTTTGACCTCATGATTTTGAGCATACAGACCTAGGTTAATGTTTTTCTGATCAATTCTATCTTTGACCAACTGTGGACTTCTTGAAACATTGCAATAAAGATTTCACCTGCGAAATGCTACGAGGCCTTTACTATTATTATGTGTGCACAATTTTGTTATGTGTTGTATGTCTATATATACATATGTCCGTATATCATATATATGATACATAAATTAACATATATAAGGAGCGCTCATAAAAAAAAGCGCTCATAAAAACAAATTTTAAAAAGTGGATCCAAAGATCTTTAATTCACGTGATTTAAATGTTTCAATTTAAATTGGATAAAGAGATAAAAACAAATGTCTTTAAATTTAAGCTTACAAAGTTTTCTAGGTGTTCAAACATCTAACAAAATATTAACATCTACAAAATGTCTAATATGCCTTGGCTCTAGTACCTTTCCTTCAACATAAAAATGGTTTACACTGTTCAATACGTTTCTCTAACTTTTTGATAAATAAGTAAAGTAAATTTGATATGGGATTACTCATTCATGAGTACTTTAGTTACATATCTGATTGATTTACTAAGATCTGTATTTTTTTTAGTAAACTCTGTATAAGATTGTAAAAATCAGTCATGTGTTAATGAGGCAAAAATTTCTTAAAACATAAGTTTACCCATAACATTGAGTTTATTAAGATTTATGTTTTCTAGAGCAAGCAACCATAAAAATTAAACAACTGATTAAATAAGAACTGTTATTTTAGAGCACTGTACTGCCATTTCTTTAAAAGCCAAACTTGATTAATGTAGAAACATAAATGTAATTGTTATGCTATTAATGTTTTCATATCTTACAGGTATGCAAGTCTGTAAGGTAGAAACCTTAAAAGAGCATTATATCAAGCTGGTGCTCTGAAGTTGTGTGGTAAAAAATATATTGTGGATTTATTTACCTGTTATCAATAAGATATGTAAATTTTTATGTTACTTTTTACATTGGGGAACAATTTAAATGTATTTTTAAGTTAATTAGAGCCTAATCTTTGTAAAGGTTAAAAACTTTCAGCATTTCTTTAATTCATGTTTTAAATGTGATATCATATGGTGTTAACTAATGTTCATGTGACCTCAAACAATTTATGTAAACTTTGTCAAAAGATATTTAAAAATAAAGATCAGCTTTAGAATTAAAATACTTAAGATTTATAAAGAGCCCTGCCTTACCTGAGATAAGGCTGCGTGTCCCATCTTACTACATGTGAGAATGACTATGAAACATGTAGGTCAGATAATATTTCTTTAAAGTTATGTTAAAAAGTTTTTTTTTATTGTCAATATTCCTAGGATCTCAAACAGGGGATATAATGTATAACTCAGCCAAAAAATTCAGGGAAGATATTACACGAACTAAGTATTTTTACTTTTGTTAATTTTAGTTTGAAATTTTCTTGTAAGTGATCTAAAGATTCCCTGTTAGTGTTTTACAAATGCGTTGCTTTAAGAACACAACATGGGTTTATTCAAGATAATAAGTCATCAACTACAATACAGACAGAATAATACAGATCCCAATTAATAAAAAGGTAATTATAAAGTTATAGACATTAAAGCCCAGTACTCTTAATATAAGGCTGTTAAAATTTATTTGTTGGATGTTTAAGATTAGGATTTAAAATTAATGTTAAATGAAAAGGGCCAAGAAAACCAATATTTGGCTTTTGCCCTCTGAGTCAGTCTGAATCCAGGGAACAGGGGACTTCTCTAAAGAGCTTTGCAACTCTGAGCCACATAACCTCCTGATCAGGGAGATTAATGAGACCACTGGAGAACAGAAAGCCAATCAGTGCATTTGTTACAAAGAGGAGAGTCATCAGAGAAAGGAGACATCCCTGATGCTTCTGAGGGAAGCCAAATGGTCAAGCAAGACCTGGACCCACCTAGCACAAATGGCACTAGCAGAACTGAGAATCTCCTCTCAAGTTTCCCCAGAATTGATTCCCACAAAAGCTCAGCTGACTGTTAACAATAGATAGAAACAAAAGTCAGTTTGACTGCTTCATCTTAAACACTTAGCAAAGACAGTTAAGACCAAAATACAGCCACTCCTGGGCATTTTAAATAATAATAATAATAATAATAATAATAATAATAATAATAATAATAAAATTTTAAGGTATGCACTTTATCTTATCCTCCCAAAACAAGTAAGACTGGAGGCTACAAAGAAGGATTCTCACACAGGAATGCCTAATACTTATAAAAAGAGACTATCAAGAAGAGCTGCCACAGGCAGAAGTTTTCAGTTTAAGACCTACAGATATTCCTAACCTACAAAGGTAGGCTTGGTGTTTTCTAGTACGATTATCCAGCCCTGAGTAACAGAATTAAAGGTTTCTCTATTAGACGCAGAGGTCATACTAGTAAAAGGATTTTACAAGATCAGATGACATTAAATTATTAAACTGTGTCTTATTGGGAGGGCCAAGTGTAACACTTAAATTTAAATATTAAGTTGACAGTCCTGATAACTGGGGATATTAAAGACTGGTGAGGGAATTTCTATACAGTGACATGTTCTAGCTGTGCAACATTTATCCAGTACTCATGGTTTTTGTTTCACTCATAGAAGGACCCATTCACAGATGACTTTACAACCTGTTCTTCCCCAACCTGACTTCAAACCGAACTGACTTCTAAAAGGCAACTCATGTCTCTCAACTGACTTCTAATAGGCAACTCATGTCCCTCACGCCGAGCCCACTCACGTCACCCTGTCTCAGAACAGAAGAAGAAAAAATTAGTGATGCCACTCTTCTTACAACAATGGAGAGAAAGATAAATAGACTATCAATATAAGTAATTAAGAAGGGTAAAATCAGCGAGATCGGTTTTGGGTGAGTTCTAAAAATTTGGAGACTCTTACCTGAGGGATTAAAATTTCCTCAGTGCTCTTCCCATAATCTATCAAAGATTTGAAAGGGACACAGAGAAAAGGGGGGAATTGTAGACCCAACCTGATCTTTTATTAAAATTGGGAGCCATCATGCCACAAAGCCATGAAAAGATAATTTTGGCTTTACCATTAATTGCTTCAAATTCTGAACCTGCGTGGAATGCCTGCCCGCGCCTTGAACTCACACATGCCTTGCTCTCTGACCAGATAGCAGCCCTCTCTGAAACTTTAGTGACACATCATAAATATTTGCCTTCTCTGGCAAGACAACAACCCTCTCTGAGGCTCTAATGGTCCTCATGAATTCTCATGTAGGGACATCAAAAAAATTGTAAACTACCTTTAGTGTGATGCTTATCAGAGTTCTGTTATCTGTAACCCCCCTTTTGTGTAACTTTCTGGGCTATAAAGCTGGGCTGTAGGAAAGCAGGGGTTGCTGTCTTGTTCCCTTCGTTTTGGGAGAGAGAGGCAGCATGGCCGGTGGAAATAATAAGCTTAATTTTATTTGATTTTAATTTGAGTCAGTGGTCTTTTCTAGCGTCCTGGTCTAACAGGTAAACACTCCAAAAACATGGAGCTCTGCCGGCCTAAAGACTTCTTGAGAAACTTCCTCTGAGTTTGGGCACTTGAAATATATGTTGTTGCAAGGAGATTTAGCTTCCTTTCTAGTGACACCATAAAAGCTGGGTCTGCATCTACGTGACCTGGAGGACATGGTTTCTTGTATTCTAATGAACATGAGGCAGCAGTGCTGAATATTCTATTTGTAGGTAAACTGTGGCCACTTGGTGCTAAGTGTCTCCCCGTGTGAACTGTGAAGCCATTTGGTAATCCTCCACTTTTCGTGGTGTTTCTTGCTGCTGCACTGGGAGTTTGGTATTTGCTTCATGAAATACAATGAGTTCAACTGGGACCCAGTATTAGAGGGAGTTCTGTCACTTGTGGTGGGTCAGGGTCTGCAGGAGAATGCAACAACCAGGCTTCTATCTCACAAAGCTTGCCCCTTTGTCCATAGAAATCTGACTCTGAACTTTGCCCGGAAACCTCTCCATATAACAAGAAGGGTCGGCTGGCTGCACCATATCAGTCACAAGCCATTTTGAAGGCAATGGAAAATCCTCCTGGCCACACCACAGCTGTATTATCACACACCTGCCCACCACTGCAAAAGGCCCACTACTCAGCAGGGTCCAACTTACTGGCATCTTTGTTCTACACCATTTTCATGAAATACCGTCAATCATGGCATTCTCTTGTACACTCATGACCAGGAAAAAGACATCCAAAGGTTCTCCAGTGCCACCTGGTTAAGGGAATTTAAAAAATTTTATTGTATTTATCTAGCCATTTTTCATGGATGAAGTTGGAGGCACTGTGGGTTTCAGTTCAGTAGTGAGACACTACCTGCTTTCTCAGGAAAGACCCCTCTTCAGAGCTCTCCTGGAATTTGGCCATCCTCACATCAGTAGTTACCAAGAAAGACCGATTCTGTCCTTGGTAAATCCAAACATGTGTGGCCACTGTGACTGTGACTGGGAATGCCTCTAGGTGCCTGGCATCCTGGATCCCAAGTTCAGAGAGTTCCATCACCGAGAAAATGATATAGGTCACTTCCTTCAGGAACTGAATGAGGTCACTGCCTTGGCAACCTCTTTGTCCTAACAGTTGCTTCCAAGTGTCCCAATAGATGGAGGTTGCCCCTACTTCCTGTGACACTTTCACAAGTAAGAATGGTATATCAAACATAGGCACCCGTGAACAGCTCTCCACACAGGCCTGGTTTGGTCCATCTTCTCTACATTAAGAAGAGATAGACTGCTTCAGACACACCCCTTCATCCTGACCTGTTTTTTTTTTTTTGTCATGAAAGATGACTTTTGCTCTCTCAGGTCCTTCATAGCTTTCTATATCTTCCCCAGGGTTCACTTCTGCATGGACCTTTGAGGTTCTCAGCAGGTGGAAGATCTCTTACATTTCTATATAAGACCAACTCTGTCCTTGCTTTTCTGTAAAGTTAGATTGAGGAAACAAAGTATGGTTAGGGTTAATAACATGTTTGATTTGGGTTAGGAATCATTCTGCTGCATGAATAATGGTATTGGGAACCTGCAATATTTATAAGTATATTTAGAAGTGAAATATATGTATGAAAACACAAATCTAGGTAAGATTTGAAGCCCAAAAGGGCATTGGATCCTTGATTGGGATACTTCACTCGGAATTATGTTGTGCACATGTGTCTCAGATAAATCTATACATAATGGCATAGGACCTTGTACCTTGGATAATTGAATGTCGAAGAGAACATCCAGTCAAAAAAGGATACTTGGTAGGATTAGGAAGATAGTTGGTAGGATTAGAAAAAAAGAGTGAGTATAGGATTTGGACAAAAAGTTCTTTAGCAATAGGGTTTCAGGTAGACAGAAAATGTAAATGTCAGCACATGTGAAGAGTCAGTCACAATGATGAACTGGGGAAAATATGTAGGAAAGCAGATATCATTAGAGACATTAGGAAATCAGGCAAATGATGAAGTGATTGATAGGATTAGACATTTTCAACAGGCTTGAGGTTGAATACATAATCTTTGGAAGAAACAAATATCTAGTCACCAATAGGATTGACATTTGAGAGCATTAGGCAACCTGGACATGGGTGATTTTCATAATCCATACTCACATTCCATTTAGGCTTTGGTACAATTGTAAGTGTGACTTTGCATTTTGTTGACAGAATATATATGTAGATCAGGTGACATGAGTCTTTCTTGCACCATTTCTGGGAGCAATATTTAGAAGAGATATAAATTAGTATTGGGGGCACAAATAGGTGTACCATGTGTGAATATATAACATAACTGATTCCAACTTTAGAAATTGGAATAAATTGATATCTGAAAATACACAGGAAATGTTATATTGACATACATACATTCATTCCAACCAGTTATACATCTAATGGTAATATTAGGGTTGTGGTTTATCATAAAGTGTGTGTGAGTTTTGCTTCAAAATTGATTATGGAAATCGAAAATAATGTGTTTGGAAAGAAGTCTCAGTAAATAACCAGTCAAAAGCAAGGAGGAATACATGTGTACTGAAGCAGGAAGTGATTGAATGTGTTTCAAATGTCTTTAAATTTGTGAACTTGTGGATGAAATGTATATACTATGATGTACAAAAACTGAAGAAATAGTAATGTACCAGTGTTAAATAAAAATGAACGTCAAAATACACATCATGTCCCTTTGGAATCTACTTGCATTGATGTTAAATTGGGTCAGTTACAGTAGAAATATAAGGATTTGTTTGCACCATTCAGTGAAGTGAGTTTTCAGTACTAGAAAACAAATATGTATTTCAGGTGGATGAATATTCCTGAAAATAATCGTATGAAAATTTGATTATAAAACCACATACATGATCATGAGTGAATTATTTAGGGAGTGTATAATAGGACACATATATTTTATATTTGGAAAAATCTAGAGAATATATATATATATATATATATATATATATATATATATATATATATATATCACAGAGAAACATTAGAAAGTAGCAATATATATGCCAATCAAAATTCATCGTGAAATATATATCATCCACCGATCCAAAAATATTAATTTTACTGAACATGGATTTATGTATAATGTTGTTCAACTAAAAATCTCACTCATAGTTTGAATTTTCAGTTCCAAAATCGTTTAGGAGGGGTGATCTCTTCTCATACTTTGTTTCTGCTAAGTTAGCCACCTCACAAAAATGTACGTGTGATACCAGGTAGGATTTTTTATGTGCATATAAAAATACATGTGCTGAATTGGCTACAGAAAAAAGGAGACAGAAATTCACATATGTGTTAACTTTAAAAACACATGGAGTACTATTTCAACAAACAATTGACAAGATTTATAACTCCTACACTATATCATGCAAAAGGCAAGACCAACTATACACCATGCCTCCTCTGAACTGCTTGTATTAATATTATGTTTGGGTTATTTGTCTCCATCATATTAGGATTAGTAGTCAGAGTCTATTAGGGTATGGGTTACTGACAGGGATTCAGTATTTCGAATGGAAAATTGGAAAATGAATCCAATGTGTATGTAAATATGTGCTACACAAAAATCTTCCCACTCTCATCCAGAACAATACCTTGACAACACTTTCACCCCATGTAAGACACAATTAGAGGAGAAGAGTTAGAAAATCCATGAATACATATCTGGAATGGAATGCGATCAGGAGTTCACAACCTTGGAAGTGTTAGAGGAGTTTCCAAAAGTAAGGGACAGGGTAAACACTTCAAAAACATGGAGGTCTGTTGTCCTAGAGACTTCTTGAGATACTGCCTGTGAGGTTGGGCACTTGAAATATATGTTGTTGTCACGTGCTTTAGCTTCCTTTCTAGTGAAACCATCAACCTGGGTCTGCATCTATGTGACCTGGAGGACATGGTTTCTTATTTTCCAATGAACATGAGACACCAGTGCTGAATTCTCCCTTTGAAGGTAAACTGTGGCCCCTTGGGGCTAAATGTCTCTAGTGTGGACTATGAAGCCATATGGTCATCCTCTATTTTCATGGTGTTTCTTGGTGCTGCACTGGAAGTTTGGTATTTGCTTCATGAAATACAAGGAGTTCAACGGGGACACAGTGCGTGAGGGATTTCTGTCACATGTGGTGGGTCAGGGTCTGTAGGAGAATACAAGAACCAGGCTTCTATTCCACATAGCTTGCCCTCTTGAACATAGCAACCTGATTCTGAACAATGTCCTGAATCCTCTCCATGTAACAAGATGCCTTTACATATAAGGGTCTGCTGGCTTCACCATGTCAGTCACAAGCCATTTGGAAACCAATGGCAGATCCACATGGTCCCACCACTGATGTTTTATCACACACATGCCCACCTTTGCTCTTGGCCCACTAATCAGCAGGATCCAACTTTCTGGCATCTCTGTTAAACACCATTTTCATAAAAACCAGTCAATCAAGGCACTGTCTGGTATACTCATTGTTGGGAAAAGTATAAACGGCAGCCATACCCCAGAAAAAAAAACCCAACATGGCGCCTAAGCACTTCTTCTTCCTACATTCTTCTTTTCTGCAGTGGTGCGAAATGTTCCCGCCCGTGTGAACTCTTCTGCTGGCGCCAATTTCAAATCTTGCTGGCCGGGAATCTTAGCCCCAATAAGAACTAATTCCTGGGCTCCTGAGCTGATATCTGAAAGAACTTGCCAATAAACGGATTGCCTGCCATTTATCTAAGCCATCCCATCTCCTCCTTAGTTCTATATAAGCACACAGCTTTTTGCAATAAAATTGGAATTCTCCCGGTGAAGTGCCTTTGCGTGGGGAGTTCTTTCATTCTGGTGCCCCGTGTGAGGATATGGGTGAGCTCTTTCCAACAAGAGCCCCGTCCACTGCTCCACCGTGGCACTCTGCCCTGGTCTGCTCTTTTCAGACGCAGGCTTCCTGCACCACCACTGATTTGTTGTATGTAAGCCTCCCCTGACCCCGGCTCGCCAACTCCCTTCGGGCTACCGCTGGCTTTGTGACCATGATCGTCTGTGACACTCTAGACGCCTGGTAGGGGGGAGGGAATTCCTCCCACTAAGACCTTTACTGGTTGCAGTGGACCCTCTGGTGATCCGTTTCCCTTTGGGGTGTGAGGCTTCTGAGTTTACATGAGAGGCTCTGTGGTTTTTCCTCCTCTGCTGCTGCTGCCGCTGCCGGCTAGAGTTGCTGTTTACTGCGGGCCTGCTGTGTCTGGCTGAAGCTGCCTCTCTGCTCTGGGAAAACTGAACTCCCATCCTGGAACTGTATTCTGCTGGAGCCGGAGTTCTGTTTTCATTACTTACTTCTTCTGCTGCGTTCGAAAACTTTCCTGATGTCAGGTTGCCCATGACTCCGAACCCATTGGGTCTCACAGATCGCACTTCACTGGTGACGATCAGGTAGTGCCCTCTGTATTTCCTCATGATGGCTGGTCATTTTGGGGATGCCCACCTGACCCCCATTCGCCCTGAGCGCTTCCCGGAGTCCGTTCCAGGCCGGGTTTTCTCTTTGTCTCTCTTGCTTACACTTATTCTCTCTCTCTCTCTCTCTCTCTCTCTCTCTCTCTCTCTCTCTCTCTCTCTCTTCCATCTCTCCCTGTGACTGTGGGCACCTCTTTATCTGTACCTGAAACCTCACCTCTCAAAAGTTTAATAAAAAATCTGCCCACACTCTCCCTCACACCAGACATCAAGCCCAAACTTCTAATCAAATTCTGTACCCAAGATTGGCCTACATATCCACTGGATAATGGCAATCATTGGCCTCCAGAAGGCTCCTTAGATCCAAACCTCCTCTTGGACCTTTTTAATTACTGCCAGCATCTGAAAAAGTGGAGTGAGATTCCCTGTATTGAATGTTTTAGCCTTCTCGCACAGCACCCTGTCTCTGTTCCTCCTGCCCTCCCTCTCAGGTCCTTCTTGCTTGCAAACCCCTCTCTTCCCCTAGTTCTACTCCTGACTTCGCAGATTCTTCCTCATTCGACCCAGCAGATCAACCCCCACCTTATCCCCCAGCCCCAACTGACCCTTCTCTCCAGCAAAATCCTCCTCTTCCTCTGCCTGATTCCACGGATCCTCAACCTTCCATTTCATCCCCCTCCCTTCCCCACTCTTCTGCCTGCTCCACCTCCTCCTCTTCCACAGAGACATTCAATTCCCCTCCCTCTCCTTCCTGTCCACCGCCTGCCTCTTTCAGTCCTCCTGTTACCAGGTCTAAGGGACTCCTTCCCACCCCCAAGACAATCGCACCCCTTCGTGAGGTAGCTGGTCCCAAGGGTGTCATCAGAGTCCACGTGCCCTTCTCCATGTCGGACATTACTCAACTAGAGAGGAAGTTAGGCTCTTTCACCACTGACCCCACCACTTACATTCGGGAGTTTCAATGGGTACTGCAAGCATATAGCCTCACTCATCATGACATCTACATGCTCTTGGCCAATAAACTTCTCCCCAAGGAAAGGCAATGGTTCTGGGAGCTAGCCCAAGCCCATGCTGATGAAAATCATAGGACCAATCATAACCACCCACAGGCCCTCATGCTGTCCCAGAGCAGGATTCCCTATGGGCTTACAGTCTAGTGACCTTTTTACATCCTGCCTCTTGGCGGGACTGAAAAAGGCCACCCGCAAGGCTGTTAACTTTCAAAAGATGCAGGAGGTCATTCAAAGGAAGGAGGAAACACCTTCAGAATTCCTGGATAGACTAACCAAGTCCCTTCAGCAGTACACAAACCTCGACCCAGAAACCCCTGATGGCCATCATGTCTTAATGACATATATTCTGGCCCAAAGCTACCCTTACATTAAAGCCAAGCTTAAAAAGTTTGAACAGGGCCCTGCTACTCCTCAGACCAAAATCCTCGCTGTCACTTTCAAGGTTTTTCATGGTAGAGAGGATGAAAGTGAATTCCGTAGGCAGAGGGCTGAAAATGCCAAATTCCAAATGTTGGCCCAGCTCATTCAGAGAAGGCCATCACCATGCCGTCCCAATATGACCCCCCCTGGAGTTTGCTTCAAATGAGGTAAGGAGGGACATTGGACCAGGAATTGTTCTTCGCCGAGGACACCCTACAACCCCTGCGCAAAATGCCATCAAAGTGGACACTGGGGGGCAGACTGCCCAACAACCCAGAAGGGAGGTTGGTCTGCTGCCCAGCAACCCCAGCCTCACCTGGGCTTGGCAGAGGAGGATTGATGGAGTCCTGGGCCTTCCCTCCAGACTATTACCATCAAGAATCAAGAGCCTAGGATCACCTTCCTGGTGGATGGACGCTTCATTAACTTCCTCTTGGATACTGGTGCCACTTTTTCGAATTTGAGGGAGTATTAGGGTCCTACCACACCCTCAAAAACTCCTATTGTCAGGGTAGGAGGTAAAAAGATTTTTCCTCAACCCCCCCCCCCCCAATCATGTTATATGCAGCGATCCCTTTTGTCCTTCACTCACTCCTTTCTTGTTATGAGCCATTGCCCCATTCCCTTTCTGGGAAGGGACATACTCTCACTATTAAAAGTCACCATTCACTTATCACCCCACACCTCTCCTACCTCTCATTTCCTCATGATATTCCTAGGGGCAGATACACCTCCTTCATGCACTCTCCCACGACTATCTAAACCATTTAACCCTGAGGTTTGGGACACAATTACACCCTTTATGGCTAAATGCAGTCCTATTCATATTGTCTTACGGGACCCTTCAAGATATGTTAGTCAACCACAATATCCACTCACAACCACATTCCTCCTTGGATTAGAACCCATCATCCAGGATTTATTATGAAAGGGGTATCTTAGGCCTACACACTCTCCTTTCAACACACCCATTCTGGCAGTTAAGAAAGCTAACGTGTTTTACAGGCTGGTTCAAGAACTTCGCCTTGTCAACTCCTCTGTGGACCCCATCCACCCGCTAGTGCCCAACCCTTACACCCTCCTCTCTCAGATCCATGCCACTACTACTCACTTCTCAGTCCTAGATTTAAAAGATGCATTCTTTTCTATTCCCTTTTTCTCAGAATCTCAGGATATCTTTGCTTTTTCATGGACTGACTCTCACACCCGCCATTCTCATCAGCTTACCTGGACTGTCCTCCCACAGGGATTCAGGGATAGCCCCCATCTCTTTGGCCAATTTCTTGCCCAGGACCTCACATCCTTTCACCTGACCTGTCCTGACTCTACTCTACTTCAATATGTCTATGACCTTCTTCTATGTAGTCTTTCTGGGAACACTCTCAATCCCACACCGCTCAGCTTCATAAATTCCTAGAAGACAAGGGATATAGGGAGTCTCCCCACAAGGCCCAGGTTTCCCAGTCTTCGGTCACCTATCTTGGTTTTTGCCTTACACCCGGGAAAAAGGAAATAACACTGGATAGGAGGCAACTCCTCTGTGATCTTTCAGTGCCCTATACGAAAGCCAAAATACGATCATTCCTAGGATTAGCAGGTTATTTTAGGGCCTGGATCCCAAATTATTCTCTTCTCTCCAAACCCCTGTATGACCTAGCAAAGGGACCCCCTAGTGAATCTCTTGCCTCCTTTCCCATCTACCACTTCCGCAGGCTTCAGCAACTCCTCTTAAAGGCACCTGCCCTTCACCTTCCAGATCTTTCAAGAACATTTCATCTATATGTCCATGAAAAAGGGGGGCAAGCACTTGGGGTCTTAGGTCAAAACTATGGGCGTACATTTGCACCTGTGTCATATTTGTCCAAGCAACTAGACCCTACCATCCGTGGGTGGGCCCCTTGCTTAAGAGCTCTGGCTACTGGACAAATTTTACACAAAGAAGCCTCTAAGCTGACTTTTGGGCCCCCTTGAACTATCCACTAACCACATCACTTGAAGGATCTTTTAGCTTAAAAGGGCCTTCAAACTCTCCCTACATCCAGATTTCTGTCGCCCCTCACTTCCTTTCTGGAAAACCCTAATATTATTTTCCTCCCCTGCTCTGCACTGAACCCTGCCTCACTGCTCCCAATGACTCCCATGTCTCACATACCAACTCATAATTGCTTGGAAACCTTAGATGATTTCCTCCCCTGTCATTCTTCCATTTCTGAGAGACCACTCAGCAAGCTTGACCTTATCTGGTTTACTGACAGCAGTTCCTTTAGGGAGAACGGAACTCATTACTCTGGATACGCTGTATTTTCAGCCACTGAGATTATAGAGGCCAAAGTTTTGCCTTCAGGAACTACAGACAAGTAGGCTGAACTTATAGCATCCACTCGTGCCTGCCTTCTAGCACAAGGCAAATCCCTCACCCTCTAAACTGATTCAAAATATGTCTTCCATATCTTATTATCCCATGCTGATATTTGAAAGTAGCGAGGCCTACTTACCACCAAAGGTAATGCGATCACTAATTCAGCTTTTATAACCAATCTAATAGAGGCCACTTACCCACCCAGTTGGGAGTTGTCCATTGTAGGTCCCATCAGAAGGACGGCTTTCTTATCACTGAGGGCAATGCCAAAGCTGACCAGGCGACACGAATGGCTGCTACCACTTTCAATTATGGCCTCCATAGGGGACATATAATGGCCACTTTAGACAGCTCATCTGAAGCCCCTACGTCTTTCAGTAAGAACAAGCATCTTTTCAAGTTCCTTCATACTCTATTCCTTTCCAATTCTCAGTCTTTGACCCTCTTTTTACAGAGTTTCTTTTCCCTCACCCCCTCTGACAAGCCATGCTACAGAATATAGCCTCTAATTGTCAGATCTGTCAGCGGACCAACCCTCATACTCCTTTAAGGCCCAAACCTTTCCCTTTCCACCAAGCCCGGGGACACATTCCCTCTGCTGACTGGCAGTTAGAATTCACCAACATGCCCACAGTATGGCGCACTAAATACCTCCTTGTCTTTGTGGACACTTTCTCTGGTTGGGTTGAGGCATTTCCCACTTCCAATAAAAAGGCTTCCACTGTAGCTTCAATCTTACTGACAGACATCATCCCCAGGTTTGGTATGCCCACTTCTCTACAATATGACAATGGCCCTGAGTTTACTTCTAGGATCACACAAAAGGTCTCTCAAGCCCTCTCCTTCAAGTGGCATTTCAACTGTCCATATTTCCCCCAGGCTTCAGGGAAAGTGGAAAGGGTAAATCGTACTCTAAAGGAAGTCCTTACCAAATTGACAATGGAATTAAACATAGACTGGTTCAAACTCCTTCCCTTGGCTTTGCTTCGAATCCGAGCTCTCCCTAAGAAACCATCTTTACTGTCTCCTTTTGAGATAATGTATGGAAGACCTCTTACAACCCCTGGGTTGGTCATTTCACAAGGACCTCTCACCCGAGATTTGTCTTTGCCTCTCTTGCTCCATCTCCGCTCGGAACTCTGGAAATATCAGGACTGGCTTCTTCCGGACCCAGTCTCCTCTCCAAACACTCCTCCCTTAACACCTGTTAGTCTAGTCTATTATAATACCCCAGAGGAGAAAGGGACTCTTGCCATAAAATGGGAAGGCCCCTATCCTGTCATTCTCTTTACTCTTACCGCCGCCAAACTCTCCTTACCAGACAACTGTCTCACTCCCTGGATTCACATGTCTAGGTTGAAGCCACATCACCAGGAGGCCCCACCTGCTGAAGACAGGGCCACCCCAGAGGAACTCCAAGAATGACCTACTGAACCTCCCCTTTACTCCTCCTCTCCACACCCATCTCACCCATTTTAGTTGTGGCTCACACGGTTTTCCTTGCAGCCCAATTCCTCTTAAAGAAGGCACAATGAGCTCTCCCAACACCCTAGTCTTCTCTAACTGCTTGTTTTTTGTGCTCTGCTTATTTTCTGTGCTCTGTCAGGACTGGTCTTTACCCTCCTCACCTACCAAGCATTTATTCACTTTTCAGGAACGATACTCAGAACATGGCATGCAGAAGGTCTGTGCAGTGGATGCAACTACTTGCTTCATCCACAACTGCACCTCTATTTCCGTAAAATTGTCACCTTCAAGGACCTTCGTCCCTGGTAGCTGGAACTGGCCTTTCATTTGCTTCTTTTTTGATCAAACAAAAGACTATTGTCATTGGTGGCCTGAGATATATAATGGGTGCCCCTATTGGTCATGCATGTTCCATGATGAACGTGGTAGCTATTCTTACCACTCATTTGGTTACCCTGAAGGGTGGACTTCTAGTTACATAAAGTGGCATAAAGGCTCTTCATCCAGTAACAATGGATGGTATACTTTAGATAAACCTGACCCCAAGGCCAAACAATGGGGCTATGTTGAGTTTGCTGTCTATGCTCGGACAACCTCAGTCAGACCCACAGGGTGGATGACTATTGGCCGCACCCTGATTACGCAACCTAAGGCAACCATCCAGGTAGTTGAACACATTAAGGACTCAGAATCAAAACTTCGAGATCATATCCATAGCTCATCCAAAGAGGATTCAGAGCCTTCAACCCTCTCAGGTCCCCCTCCCACATGGCTCAATTTGCTACACCAAACTTTTTGATTATTAAACTCCACCCCTCTTTCTGTGCCTACTTCTCAGTGCTTTCTCTGTGCTTCACTTAGTCGTCCACTTCTAGCAGCAGTCCCATTAGCGGCAGGAAATATTCCAGCAAAACCCTACAATTTCTCTAAAAAGGACAACCCCTACATGTGACACGTATCCCACTGTGGGAAAGTTATTCCACCAATACTTTATTTCCTTTCATCTGTTTCCACCTGCCAATAATGAATCCTTTACCCATTTGTTCCTTGAGCTACAGCACCCTATAGAGCCCTGTGTTTATGCAACCTGGACATTTCCTCTGGTGTAATGGTTCTTTAAGTACCTCAACCATCAATGTCTCTGGCACCTGTTTCTTGGTTACTGTAGTTCCTCAGCTATCTTTGTATACTCCCACCGAATTCTGACAGTTGGCCCTACCTTCCCGCACCCGTAGGGTAGTCTTTCTGCCGGTTCTGGTAGGCCTCATTTTAACAACCTCAGTGACGGGTCTCGGACTCTCTGGTGGAGGTATAGGTCATGCTCTATGGGATCCAATGACCTTCAACAAAAACTGCAGGAAACACTCAATACCATGGCTGAGTCTCTGGGTTCCTTGCAGCAGCAGGTTACTTCATTGGCACAAGTGGCTTTACAGAACCAAAGGGCAATTGATCTTCTCACTGCAGAAAAAGGGGTTACATGCCTATTCCTCAGAGAGGAATTTTGCTATTATGTTAATGAATCTGGGCTAATAAAAAAATGTTGTTAAATTGCAGGAATTATCGACCCAATAGCTCAAACCTACCTCCTCCAATCCCATAACGGGGTTCTTCCAATCCTATCTTGCCATGTACTTACTACATATCTTGGGTCCCCTTATTTGGATGCTACTTTTTTGTGCTCTCTTGCCCTGCATAATGAAGTGCCTTCAAACCCAACTGCATAAAATTCCTAATCAAACTTTCAACCAGCTTTTGCTTAGTCACTACCAGCCTCTGATGACCGATGAATCCCCAACATCTCCAAGAGAACAGTTCACTCAGTGATGAAGCTCACTACCAGGCACGATGGAATGCAACGGGTATTAGACAGCGGGAGACAACGAGCTCGGAGAACCTCTTAATCTGCCATCCTGGATTCATAGTCTTTACCACCTTCTAAGCTTTCTCATGGCCCTTGGCCTCTTCTATGTCAGTCCCCCCACATGGAACTTCTGCCAAAAATTGACATTTGCTTTAATTTTTATCTTCATTCTGTTTTTATTCGCTCTGATCTTCTTCAGGTGCTGGCAACACCATGTCCAGGCAACGCTTCCAGTATTTCCTTGAGTCTCTGTTACAGGACAAGTGGCTGATACCAACAATCTCTTCCATCCAGGACTGGTTCCATGCCATCGACATCTTTGGCTTCAGGGAACATTCATTGACTTCACCCCTATGAAAATAGCTGTCTATAGCCACTGGGTTTTATTTCTGGCTGCCATGATATCCCCATACCTGCCCCCTGAGCATTCCTCCACTTCTCTTTCTAGGCCCCACACCACCCCCACACAGCAGGAAGCAGCCAGATCTGACAAACGACACCCCACTTCCTAAGAAAACAAAAAGGGTGGAATGTTGCGAAAAGAATAAATGGCAGCCATACCCCAGAGAAAAACCCCAACATGGCGCCTAAGGACTTCTTCTTCCTACCTTCTTCATTTCTGCAGTGGCGCAAAAAGTTCCCGCCCTTGTGAACTCTCCCACCAGCGCCAATTTCAAATCTCGCTTGTGGGGAACCTTAGCCCCAATGAGAACTAATTCCTGGGCTCTGGAGCTGATATTTGAAAGAACTTGTCAATAAACGGGTTGCTGCCATTTATCTAAGCCATACCATCTCCCCCTTAGTTCTATATAAGTACACAGCTTTTAGCAATAAAATTGGAATTCTCCCGGTGAAGTGTCATTGCGTGGGGAATTATTTCACTCATGTTCAGCAACAGGATATCCAAAGGTTCTCCAGTGCCACCTGGTAATGGGAATTTCAGAAATTTGATAGTATTTATTTAACCATTTTTGAAGGATGAAGTTGGAGTCACTGTGCGTTTCAATTAATGCAGGAACCATTATGTGGTGAGGAAGCTCATTTAAATGAAATCTGTGGAGAAATCTCACAGGCAAGGCTTCCCAAAAAGTGGCCAAAAGGTCACATGAAGCCAGGATCATTGAGGTCTACAATATGAGTTCCATTTGTGTTTAGACTCTCAATTATGGCTGCCAAGTCTTTCAAAATAAAATCATGTGATATCCTGGCTGAGATTCTCACTGCACTGTGGAAAGACACCCTGGCCCTCGATCTCAGTTTTCAAGGGCGCATCTCATGTGTGGCCTACTAAAATCCCAACACATTTCATGGCAATACTTCTTTGAGGTAAATTCCAGAACTCAGTCTCTAAGAGGAATCATGCCAGAATTCAAGCCCAGGTGGATCCAGTTATCTCTTCCAACCGCCAAACAAATGACCACAATTAAAACCAAACACTCCCACATGGCCCTCATCTTCTTCCATATAGACACTTATCATAACCTCTGGCTGGAGTTTTTCATGAGGGGTGCAGCCCAAGACAGTGTCAAAAATAAGCTCCCTTGCCCCTCATTTGCCTAAAGTCAAGGTGGCCTGGACACCCATCCGGGGAACCAGGAGTGATCAGATAGGCCAGCTGTTAATACTGCTCTGCATCTCCAATTTGAGGCCTACTGACTGTCAGGAATAGATTCTCTATATGATTTGGAGCCATGAGAAAACCCAAAATCCTATGGGTTAGACTCTGCAGGGCTGTGCATAACTCATTTGAACCAAAGGATCCGGATTCTCACTTGATGGTGGTCAGGAACCTTACAAATGAATGCGAGAACTTCATTCACAATAATTGCTCTTTTGGCCATTTTGGTTTTGGATGCACACATGGGATCTCTCTTTACATCCATCAGGTGCTGAGAATCTAAGCCACAACCTCACACAGGGCCAAGAGGCTGATTCAGACACATCCCTTTCCAAAGCAATTAAGCAAAGAGCCACAGGTGATGCCCATTCATTTCCATTTGAAAACTGTTTTCTTCAGGCTTCACAAAGGGGTAGCCTGAGGCAAAGACCTTCCTGACATTCAGGGAAACAGAACAATTGATAAGCAAAAGGCCGAAAGCATGGTTTCTCCACTGAGACTTTCTTGGTCACACTGATATCTGAGTTTTCTGAGATGCTCGCCATTCCCTTCAGCTATCCAGGACATGGCAATGTCACAGAGCTTGGAGGTGGTAGATATTTTGGACACAAAATCATGAGACTATTCTGGAGAGTGGTGAGAATTCTGGAAGAAACAGGAACTTAGGAAGGTAGCAGGTGTTGCCCATGGATAAGGCAAGCTGCAGTCCATTCATAAATTGGGCAGGATGAATGCCGGGAATCTTTCTACTATACAGGACATATCAATTGTTGCATTCTATTTTCTAATGTCTACAACCACGGACACAGTGGGATACACAGAAATAGAAACACTTGCCTTGTCCAACGACTTACTAGAAGAAGACCACTCCAAATCAAACAAACCGTCTTTTCTACCTATTCTCAGATCATGAGACAAAACCACAAAATCACACCCACCCCACAAAGACACCTCCTTCCCCCATGTAACTCTGTGACTATCCGGAGTTTCCTCTGAGTCGTGGGCCATACTATGTTCCCCCAAAATGGCCTGTCCTATCTCAGATCTGGTCTCCTTGGCCAACTCTGTGAAGTTGTCAGGAGCCTGCGGTGAACCACTACCTACTTTCTCAGGAAAGGCCCCTATTCAGAGCTCTCCTGGTATTTGGCCATCCTCACATATGTTGGTACCAAGAAAGACTGAAACTCTCCTTGGTAAATTCAAACAAGTGAGCCTACTGGGTCTGGGACTGGACTGGCTCCAGGTGCCTGGCTTCCTGGATCCCAAGTTAAGAGAGTTCCATCACCCAGGAAGTGAGGTAGATCACTTCTTCAGGAACTGAATGAGGTCATTGCCTTGACAACCACTTTGTCCTAACAGTTGCTTTCAAGAGTCCCATGAGATGGAGGCTGCCCCTACTTCCTGTGACACTTTCACAATTTAGAATGGTATATAAACCATGGGCACCCGGGAACAGCTCTCCACCTAGGACTGGTTTGGTCCATCTTCTCTACATTAAGAAGAGAGAGGCTGATTAATACACATCTTTTCATGCTGACAAGGTTGTTTGCCATAGAAGATGACTTTTCTCTCTCAGGTCTTTCGTAGCTGCCTACATCTTCTCAAGGGATCATTTCTGCATGGACCTTTGATGTTCTCAACAGGTGGAACATGCCCTACATTCCTGTATTTTAGGGGCAACCCTGTCCCTGCTGTTCTGTAAAGTTCGATTGAGAGAACAGTGTATGGTTTGGGTTAGTAACATGTTCAATTTGGGGATAGGAATCCTTCTGCATGACGAATAATGGTATTGGGAAACTATGATATTTACAAGAATATATAGGTGAAATATAAGTATAAAAACAGAAATCTAGGGAAGATATGAAGTCCAGAAGGGCATTGGGCCCTTAATTTTTACACTTAGCTTTGAATTATTTTCTGCAAAAATGTCTCAGATAAATCTATATACAATGGCATAGGAGCTTGTACCTTGGATGATTGAATGTCGAATAGAACACCCACTCAAAAAGGGATTGTCGGTAAGATTAGAAAGATAGTCAGTAGGTTTACAAAGAAGAGTGAGAATAGGATTTAGACCAAAAGTTTTTAAGCAATAGGGTTTCAGGTAGACAGTGAATGTAAATGTCAGCACAAGTGAAGAGTCAGTCACAATGATGAACAGGGGAAAATATGTAGGAAAATAGATATAAATAGAGACATTACTAAATCAGGCAAAGTATAAAGTGAGTGATAGGATTAGACATTTTCAACAGGCTTGAGGTTGAATATATAATCTTAGGAAGAAACAAAAATGTAGTCACCAATAAGATTGACATTTGAGAGCATTAGGCCACCTGGACATGGAAGGTTTTAGTAATCCATGCTCACTTTCCATTTAGGCTTTGGTACAACCTTAAGGGTGACCTTTGATTTTTTTGTCCAGAATATTACTGTGATAAAATGTATATATAGATCAGGTGACATGAGTATTTCTTCCACCATTTTTTGAGGAATATTTTGAAAACGTATAAATTAGTATTGAGGGTAAGAATAGGTGTACCCTGTGACTATGAATATAGAAATAATGCATGAATAGACCATACAGTTAATAAATAATATAACTGGTTCCACTTTAAATAATGTATTGAATTGACATCTGAAAATACATAAGAAATCATATATTGATATATAATCATTCATAACAACTAGTTATACGTCTAATTGTAATCCTAGGGTTATGGTTTATCATGAAGAGTGTGTGAGTTTTGCTTCAAAAGTGATTATGGAAATCAAAAATAATGTGTTTGGAAAGAAGTCTCATGAAAAGACCAGTTTGAAACATGGCGGAACACGTGTTTTCTGAAGCAGAAAGTGATTGAAAGTGAAATAAATGCCTATAAATTTGTGAACTTGTGGATGAAATATATATCCAATAATGTGCATAAACTGAAGAAATAGTAATGTACTAGTTTTGAATAAAAATGAACTTCAAAATACTTATCATGTCCCATAGGAATCTACTTGCATTGATGTGAAAATGGATCAGTTACTGTAGAAATATTAGGATTTATATGCACCATTCACTGAAGTTAGTTTTCAATACTAGGAAAAAAATACGTATATCAGGTGAATTAATATTTCTGAGAATAATCTTGTGAAAAGTTGATTATAAATCCACATACATAATCATGAATGAATTTAGGGAGTGTATAATAAGACACATATATTAAATATTTTGAAATATCTGGAGAGAATATATATATATATATATATATATATATATATATATATATATATCCACACACAGATTTTAAAAATTAGCAATATATATGCCAATCGAATTACACCGTGAAATATGTATCATCCACAGATCCAAAAATATTCATTTTACTGGATATGGATTTATGTATAACTTTTTTCAACTAGGAAGCTCACCCATAGGTTGAATTTTCAGGTCAAACAGCGTTTAAGAGGAGTGATCTCTTCTCACACTTTGTATCTGCCAAGTCATGTAACTCACAAGAATGTACGTGTGATACCAGGTAGGATTCTATATGTGCATATAAAAATACATGTGCTGAATAGAATACAGAGAAAGGGAGACAGGAATTCACATATTTGTTAACTTTAAAAGCACATGGAAAACTATTTCAACAAAAAATTGACTAGATTTATAACTCCTACCCTATATAATGCAAAAGGCAAGTCCAAGTATACAACATGCCTCCTCTGAACTGCTTGTATTTCTATTCTGTTTCCGTTATTTTTCTCCATCATATTAGGATTAGTATTCAGAATCTAGCAGGGCATGTGTTAGTGTCAGGGATTCAGTATTTCAAATGTAAAATAGAAAAATGAATCCAATGTGTATGCAAATATGTGCTAAACAAAATCTTCCCACTCTCATCCAGAAAAATTCCTTGATATTTTTTTCGCCCAAAGTAAGACACAATTAGAGGAGAAGAGTAATAAAATCTGTGAATAATATTCTCAGGAGTTTACAACCTTGGAAGTGGTAGAGGAGTTTCCCTAATATGGGACAGGGTAAACACTCCATGAACATGGAGCTCTGCTGGCCTAAATACTTCTTGAGAAACTGCCTCTGAGTTTGGGCACTTGAAATATATGTTGTTGTCAGGAGCTTTAGCTTCTTTTTAGTGAGACTATCAAAGCTGTGTCTGCATCTATGTGACCTGGAGGACATGGTTTCTTATTTTCCAATGAACATGAGGCAGCAGTGCTGAATTCTCTCTTTGTAAGTAAACTGTGGCCACTGGGGGCTAAGGGTATTCCCATGTGGACTGGGAAGCCATTTGGTCATCCTCCACTTTTCGTGGTGTTTCTTGCTGCTGCACTGGGACTTTGGCATTTGCTTCATGAAATAAAAGAAGTTCAACTGGGACACAGTTGTGAAGGCAATTCTGTCATGTGTGGTTGGTCAGGGTCTGCAGGAGAATGCACCAACCAGGCTTCTATCCCACATAGCTTGGCCCCATGTCCATAGTAACCTGATTCTAAACATTGCCCGGAAACATCTCCATATAACCAGAAGCCTTTACATGGAAGGGTTTGCTGGCTGCACCATGTAAGTCACAAGCCATTTGGGATCCAATGGCAGATCCACATGGCCCCACCACAAATTTTTTATCACACACCTGCCTACCACTGCTCTAGGCCCACTACTCAGCAGGTTCCAACATATTGGCATCTCTGTTCTACACCATTTTCATGAAACCCACTCAATCAAGGCACTGTCTTGCATATTTACGATCAGCAACAGGACATCCAAAGTTTCTCCAGTGCCACCTGGTCATGGGAATTTCAAAAATTTCATGGTATTTATCTAGGCATTTTTCAAGGATGACGTTGCAGGCACTGTGGGTTTCAATTCATTCAGGAACCTTTAAATGGTGAGGAAGCTCATTTCAATGAATGCTCTGTAGAACTCTCACAGGCAAGGCTTCCCAAAGAGTGGCCAAAATGTCACATGAAGCCAGGCCTATTGAGGTCTACAATGTGACGTCCATGGGTGTTGTGACTCTCAACAATGGCTGACAAGTCTTTCAGAATTAAATCTTGTGATCTTCTGGCTGAGATACCCAGGGCTCTGTGGAAAGCCACCCTGGGCCTAGATCTCAGTTTCCAAGGGTGATTCTCATGGGTGGACCCCTAAAATCCCAACAAAATTCATGGCAATAATTCTCTGAATTCAGTCTCTAAGGGGAATCACACCAGAGTTCAAGCCCAGGTGGTCCCAGTCATGTCTTCCAACCGGACACAAATGACCAAAATTAAAACCAAAACCCTCCCATATGGCCCTCATCTTCTTCCATATAGACACTAATCACAACCTCTGGCTGAAGGTTTCCATGAGTGGCGGAGTCCAAGAGAGTGTCCAAAATAACTCCCTTGCCCCTCATTGGCGTAAATTCAGGGTGGTCTGGACACCCTTCATGTGAAACAGGAGTGATCAAATATGCTAGACGTTAATACTTCTATGCTTCTCCAATTTGTGGAAAACTGAGTGTCAGGTATATATTTTTATGTGATTTGCAGTCATGAGAAAACACAAGCTCCTCTGCAGGTCTTTGAAGAACCCATTTGACCCAAAGGATCCCTATTCTCACTTGATGGAGTTCAAGAACTTTAAAGAGGAAGGCGACAGACTTCATCCACAAGGACTGCTTTTTGGCCATTTTGGTTTTGGATGCACACATGGGATCTCTCTTTACATCCACCACGGGCTGAGTATCTAAGCCACAACCTCACACAGGGCCAAGAGGCTGATTCAGACACATCCCTTTTCAAAGCAATTAAGCAAAGAGCCACAGGTGATCCATATTCATTTCCATTTGATAACTGTTTTCTTCAGGCTTCACAAAGGGGTGGCATGAGGCAAAGACCTTCCTGACATTCAGGGCAACAGAACATTAGGTTAGCAAACGGCACAAAGCAGTGTTTCTCCACAGAGACTTTCCTGGTCACACTGATATCTGAATTTTCTGAGACGCTCGCCATTCCCTTCAGCTATCCAGTACATGGCCATGTCACAGAGCTAGGAGGTGGTACATAACTTGGTCACAAAATCATGAGCCTATTCGGGAGAGTGGCCAGAATTCAGGAAGAAAACAGGAACTTAGGAAGATAGCAGGTGTTACCCATCCATAAGGCAAGCCGCATTCCTTTCATACATTGGGCAGAAAGAATTCTGGTAAACTTTCTACTAGCCTGGACACATCCTTTGATGCATTCTCTTTTCTAATGTCTACAACCATGGACACAGTGGGATACACAGACATAAAAACACTCGCCTTGTCAAATCACTTGTTAGAAATCGTCCACTCCAAACCAAACAAACTGCCTTTCCTACCTATTCTCAGAACATGAGACAAAATCACAAACACACACTCACACCCACAAATTCACCTCCTTTCCCAAAGTAGGTCTCTGACTATCGGGTGTGACCTCTGACTGGTGGGCCGTACTATGTTCCCATCAAATGGCCTGTTCTGTCTCAGATCTGGCTTCCTTGGCCAACTCTGTGAAGTTGTCAGGAGACAACGGTGAGCCACTTCCTGCTTACTCAGGAAAGGCCACTCTTCAGAGCTTTCCTGGCATTTGGCCATCCTCACATCAGTAGATACCAAGAAAGACTGACTCTGTCTTTGGTAAATCAAAAGAAGTGAGACCACTGTGACTGGGCCTGGGACTAGATTTGTGTGCCTGGATGCCTGTATCCCAAGTTCAGAGAGTTCCATCACCAAGAATGTGAGGTGAGGTCACTTCCTTCAGGAACTGAATGAGGTCATTGCCTTGGCAAGCACGTTGTCCTAACATTTGCTTCCAAAGGTCCCATGAAATGGAGGCTGTCCCTAATTCCTTTGACACTTTCACAAGTTAGAATGGTATATCAAACATTGGTAACCGGGAACAGCTCTCCACAGAGGCCTCGTTTGGTCCTTCTTCGCTACATAAAGAAGAGAGAGGCTGATTCAGACACAACCCTTAATGCTGACCAGGTTGTTTGCAATGAAAGATGACTTTTGCTCTCTCAGTTCCTTCATAGGTGTCTACAACTTCTCTAGGGATCATTTGCGCATAGACCTTTGAGTTTCTCAGCAGTTGGAAGATCCCCTAAATTCCTGTATTTTAAGACCAACTCTGTCCTTGCTCTTCTCTAAAGTTAGATTGAGGGAACAGTGTATGGTTAGGGTTAATAAGAGGTTTGATTTGGAATAGAAATCATTCTGCTGGATGAATAATGGTATTGGGAACCTGCGATATTTTCAAGAATATATAGGTAAAATATATGAATCTGAAAACAAAAATCTAGGTAAGATTTGAAGCCCAGAAGGGCATTGGGCTTTTGATTGGGTATTAAGCATAGGACCTTGTAACTTGGATGATTGATTTTCAAAGAGAACTTCCAGTCAAAATGGATAGTCAGGAGTATTAGGAAGATAGTCGGTATGTTTATAAAGGAGAGTGAGTATAGGATTTGGACCAAAAGTTCTTTAGCTATAGGGTTTCGGGTATTGAGTGAATGTAAATGTCAGCACATGTGAAGAATTAATCACAATGATGAACTGGGGAAAATATGTAGGAATGCAGATATCAATAGAGACTTTAGGAAATCTGGCAAAGTATAGTCGGTAGTGAAATGTTAATCAAATAGATTCTTGTCACTTCCTGTTTTTCTGTATGCTTAATAAAACACTGTTGAATCTTGAGAAGTGATTTCTAATCTTTTTCCCAGAATGTGCTGTCCCCAACTGCCAAACTTCAGAATGTACTCCCTCACCCAGTTGCACGCAAACTGCTCACCCGCCCAGGCCCATCAATAAACTTTCCTCCCTGCCCTCTTCAAGGAAAGTATATAAGCTCTGCTTAAGCTGTTCTCAGGGTTCTCTGCTCTATTCAAATGAGCTCTGAGCCCCAGCATGCTGGACCCCCAATAAACCCTTTGTTTTTGCATGAGAGAGTCTCTTGGTGGTCTCTTCCCCCAATGCTCTTCCGATATTTATATACGGAAGTTCCACCGAAATCCAGCAGTGGTGAACGAGAGACCCCAATGGGCTACTCTCAGGGTAAGTAAGGCACCTCTTTCTGGTTTCAGGTTTCAGGTTAGGGCTTGGCAAAATGGCTGTCGATGAAGTGTGTGAGCTCTCTTTGATGGTGGCTGGCAGACGTGTCACAGAGCCACAAGCCAAGTCCCTGGGGGACGCCACAGAGGACTCGGGAATCGAGGAATAATAGTCTCCTCGACTCAGTGATACTTTGTTTCAGATTCGGTATTGCCAGCCCATCGGGTTTTGCCACCTGCTCAGTCTTGGTTTCAGTGTTGGACGTCCATTGCCTGTCTTTATTGTTTTCTCTTGTCTGTGTCCTGTGTCGTTGCTTTTACTGTTTGTGTATCTTTCATTATGGGAAAGATCACTTCAATGCCTCTGTCCCTGACCCTTGATCTATGGACCAAAGTCTGCTTAAGGGCTCAGAATGTTTCTTTTTCAGTAAAACGCTGGACCTGGCAGACTCTGTGTGCCTCAGAATGGCCCACCTTTGGATTCGGATGGCCCCTAGAAGGATCTTTCTACTTCCCACTAATTTAAAAAGACAGAGATATTGTCTTACAGCCAGGGCCACATAGCCATACTGATAAACAGGAATATACCTTAACTTGGCAGGACCTCTGCAAATCTCCTCCTCCGTGGGTGAAGCCTTTCCTTGCTGTGTCCCCGTTCCTACTCCTTCCCCCACGATCTCTCAACCCCTCTGCTCCTCCTCCTCCTCCACCCTCTGTTCTCCCTGAGTCACAAGATTTGACTCTACTGGACTCTCGTCCCCCTCCTTATCTTCTACCCTTGTCCCACAACCCCCAACACCCTCTAAGTGATTCTCCAGCTGCTGACTCAGCCTCTCCGCAATTGGAGGAAGCTAAGCCAGCCCAGGGCCCTCCAGATAACTCCCCTGCGTCACACACAGCCCCTCCTCCCCTGGAGGAAGCTGGAGTTGCTAAAGGAACTCGCCGGTGGCAAATGATTGAAAACCCTGGAACTCCCGTGTTGCTTCCCTCCATCCCTAAGGACCAATGATTGACGATGGCCATAGGGAAAAAAATGCAAGCCTACCAGTATTGGCCTTCTCCTCTTCAGACCTATATAAATGGAAAAATAACAATCCCCCTTTTACCAAGGACCCAACCTGGCTCTCAGGTCTGGTGAAGTCATTGATGTTTTCACACCAACCTACTTGAGATGACTGCCAACAACTCCTAGGGACTCTCTTCATGACAGAGGAACAAAAGAGAATCCACCTGGATGCAAGAAAAAAGTATCCTCGGACCAAATGCGTGACCGACAAAACTTCCCAATATATTCAAAGCCGGCTTTCTCTTGAAACGACCCAACTGGGACCCCAACACCTTTGAAGGTAGGGAGCATCTGTCCACTTATCGCCGGGCTCTAATAGTGGGTATCTTAGTGGCCGCTAGGTGACCAACTAATTTGGCCAAGGTAAGAGAGATTATTTAAGGGCCTGATGAATCTCCCTCTATGTTCCTAGAGATAATTAAGTAGTCATATAAGAGACATACTCCTTTCGATCCTCAGGCAGAGGATCAAAAGGCATCTGTCACAATGGCCTTTATTGGGAAAGCTGCCCTGGATATTAAAAGAAAGTTACAATGCTTAGATGGATTACAAGATATGACTTTGAGGGATTTAGTCAGAGAACCCGAGAAGGTATACTTTAAGAGAGAAACTGAGGAAGAGAAGGGAGCTGAGTGAGGATAAAAGAAACAAAAGACAGACTAAGGCATTGACTAAGGTCCTGGTCACAACAACAAATAGGCCAGAAATTAAGAAACAGAGAGACAGGAAGGGATACCTGGGCACACACTAGAGGCCACCCCTGGCCTCAGATCAATGTGCCTACTCTAAAGAAAAAGGACACTGGGCCAAAGAGTGCCCTAGAAAGAGACAGCCATGCCAGCCAGATATTCTGACTCTGGAGGAATACTAAGAAAGTCTGGGCTCAGATACTCTCCCTGACCTCAAGGTAACTTTTGAAGTGGAGGGGAACACAATAAACTTTGAAGTAGATGCAGGGGGAATATACTCAGCCCGTAAGGCCCATTGGGCCCTCTACTGAATAAAAGGTCTCTAATTCAAGAGTCTAACAGAAGTAAATATCGGGCTTTGACAACTACGAGGACCATGGATCAGGGAAAAGGAAAAATCCATCACTCCTTCCTAGTAATCCCAGAATGCCTGGCCCCATTGATGGGCAGAGTTCTGCTCACCAAGCTCTGGGCCAAAATAACTTTTAACCCTGAAGGCCCCCAAGTGGAATTTTTTAATCCTTCAGTAACTACTCCTATAATCATGGCTGTAACTATGTCAGTAGCAAATGTTCATCAACTCACTCACCTTTGTTCAAAGAAACTGCATTCATTCGTGAAGGATCAAGAACACAGTTTTCCACTAACCTACTCACAGCAAAAGGAAATAACTGAATGGGTAACAAAAGCCTGTCAGGTCCATTAATTGGTTAAAGCTTACACTTCCAAGCTTCCTGCAGGAAAGCACCTATGAGGAACCAGACGAGGACAATTCTGGGAAGTGGACTTTACTGAAATTAAGCCAGTAAGCTATGGACTTAAATAACTCCTAGTCTTTGAACATACATTTTCAGGATGTATTGAAGCCTTCCCCACACACACACAAAAAAAAGAAATAAAAAAGAAGAAAAAAGAAACATTGCAAATGGTTGTAAAGAAGATCCTGGAAGATATTTATTCTCCCCTTGACGACCAGTATCTTAACCCTAATCAGCCCCTAAAGCTGCGATGGCTGATCACAAATCCTACTGGACACGAAGTATGGCCTATCTCGAATACAGCCCCCTTACGAACCTGGTGGCCATCTCTCCACCCAGTCATTTGTCAGCTGGCTATAGGTCTTTCCTATTGGGATATCCCTGATTAACAGGATCCCACTAAAATTCCATTAAATCCCTTCCGTACCATAGATAATGGAAACAAACATTATAGATGTAGGGACACGTGAGCCAGATGCAGGTTGGCTAGCCTAGATTACTATGTTTCCCGGCAGACTATCAAAGCCACAAACAGTCACGGCTGTGGGGGGGGGGGGAGAGCAGACTTCTATTGTAAGTCATGGGGATGTGAGCATACAGGGACTGTCAGATGGAACCCAAACTCCTCATCAAATTCTGTACACAGCATTGGCCATATTACGAATTAGATAACCAAAACCGATGGCCCCCAGAGGGGTCTCTAGATCCTCAAATTCTGTGTGACCTTTTTAACTTCTGCAAGTGCTCAAAAGGGTGAAAGGAGATTCCGCTATGTGGAGGCCTTCTCTCTCCTTTGCTCACATCCTGAACTATGCTTCTCCAATAGATGCTCACCCTCAGCCTTGTGCTCCAGACTCTCTGCTGTCACTCCAACCTCAGCAACTTGATTTCTCCCCTCCAATATCTAGATCAAAAACCCAAATCTCGACTGGTTCTCAGACCATTGCTCCCTTGCTGAGGTTGCAGGTACTGAGGTACCACTCCATTCACTCACTCCTCTCTTCTCCTGTCAGTGCCCGCACCGGGTCCCACCCAGTCCTCTTACCACCTAATGCAAAGCTCAAACCCGCTGAGAAGAATCCTCAGACCCTAATACAAGATGTAATGAAAATGGCCTTTAATGTTGCTTTGTCATCACTAAAAACAGGTTACTAAGAATTTAAAGTCCCTCACAGGCTTTTTGGAATCTCACTCCCGTCTCCCCCTCTGTTCTATCTGTTCTACTGCTCAAGTTTTTGTTGCTATTAAGATCCCAAAGCCCACTCCCAATATTCTTTTACATCTCTCATTCCTCATTCTCAGATCCACAGAGCTGCTCTTATCCCTGCCTTCCAAATTGTCCCCCTCTGTACCAGGCCCACAGAAAAGTCTTAACTGACCTTCTCCAGAAGTCTTCACCGTGGCTGATTTAGGACTTTCAGCAAAAGAATCCCGATAAAAGAGTTCACTGTAGATAAACTTCCTATTTTTGTGTTGCCCTGGTCTCCTTGGCAACTGGCTAAAAAATTCAGCAGTCCTGATCTAGACACACCCTTACTAGTTTTTCACAAAATATTTGAAAAAAAGGCCTCTGGCCTTGAGCTGGGGCTTCACAGAGATGGCTACATTTCTAAGATAAAGAAGTTACAAACTGGGCTGTATGGAAAAAGCTGGAAGGTTGAAAAAAAGAAAGGGAAGACACCCCCACCCAGGTGTCCTTGAAAAGTTAACTTGCCCAAACTGAGGAAAAAACAGAAACAAAAACTGCTTTTTGTGAACTTCTGCAGACTGTGAACTTCTGAGCCCCTTCCCTTACGTGTTGGGTACAAAATTCTGAAACTACGTAACTTGGGTTTCAGGGGATTAATTGATTACAACAGAAGCAATGCCCTCTGAATCTGGTTGAAACCAAAAAAGACTGTTTCCGTGTCTTTGGTGCTATCTTAGGTGCCTTGCCTTGTCCGTCCCTACAACAGTATAATTCTATATACTTAAACATTGTTTATGTTTTCATGAAATGGTCAACAGATGTGATTAATTGTGAAATGGTGCAGATGTTTCCCAGAGTGCTCTATCATGACGCAGGTTCATCTGAAGATCAAAGAGGGGGACATACAACCCGGTTCCGCTGGGAACATATGTCCCTCACCTTAGCCATTCTATTACGAATAGGAGTTGCTGCAGGGTTAGGCACAAGAACCACTGCTCTGGTCCATGGGACACAACAAGTGACCCAATTAGAAGCAGCAATAGATCAAAACTTAAAGATTTTAGAAACCTCCATCACAGCTTTGCATGAATCTTTAACCTCTCTCTCTGAAGTTGTTTTACAGAACAGTCGAGGGTTGGACCTCCTTTTCATGACAGAGGGGGGCCTTTGTGCTTCATTGAGGGAAGAATGTTGTTTTTATGTCGACAATACTGGAGTTTTAAAAAAATCTATGAGTAAATTAAAAAGATCCCTTGAAGAGCAACAACGAGAGAGAGAGGCACAAAAAGGGTAGTTTGAGTCTTTTATTACACAGTCCCCCTGGTTAATTACGTTTTTATCAACCCTGGCCGGTCCAATAATAATCCTCATATTATTACTAACTATAAAACCCTGTTTCCTCAACCATGTAATTTCTTTTCTCCAAGCTCAAATTGGACAAATTAAAATTATGGTAATACCCCACTAGCAGACATAGAATGTGACACCCCACAAAGATCACTTTTATGATTAAAAGTAGCCAGAAAAAGAAGTGGGGAATGAAAGGTTAATAAAATATGTACTTGTCACTTCCTGTTTTTCTGTACACTTAACGAAACACTGTTGAAATCTTGAGAACTCTTTGCTAATCTTGTTGCCAGAATGTGCTGTCCCCAATTGCCAAACTTCAGAATCTACTCCCTCACCCGGTTGAATAGAAACCTGAACTGTACTTGGATCATTGAATGTAGAAGAGAACATCCATTCAAAAAGTTATAGTCAGTTGGATTAGAAAGATAGTCGGTAAGTTTAGGAAGAAAAGTGAGAATAGGATTTGGAACAAAAGTTCTTTAGCAATAGGGTTTTGGTTAGAGAGTCAATGTAAACGTCAACACAAGTGAAGAGTCAGTCACAATGTTGCACAGGGCAAAATATGTAGGAAAGCAGATATCAATAGAGACATTAGGAAATCAGGAAAAGAATAAAGTGAGTGATGGGATTAGATATTTTCAACAGGGTTGAGGATGAATATATGAGCTTAGGATAAAACAAATATGAAGTCAACAATAGGATTGACATTTGATAGCATTAGCGTAGCCCAAGACAGTGTCCAAAATAAGCTCTGTTGCCACTCATTTGCCTAAATTCCCAGTGGCCTGTACACCCTTCCTGTGTACCAGGAGTGATCAAATAGGCCTGCCCTTAATACTGCTCTGCTTCTCCAATTTGAGTCCTACTGAGTGTCGGGTACAGATTCTTTATGTGAATTGGAAAGATGAGAAAACTCAAGCACCTATTGGATAGCCTCTGAATAGATTTGAAGAACTCATTTGACCCAAAAGATCCCTATTCTCACTTGATGGAATTCAGGAACCTTACAGAGGAAGGCAAAATACTTCATCAACAATGACTGCTCTTTTTGCCATTTTGGATTTTATGCACCCATGGGATCTTTCTTTAGATTCATCAGGTACTGAGAATCTAAGTCAAAGAATCACACTGGGCCAAGAGGCTGATTCACACACATCTCTTTCCAAATCAATTAAGGAAAGAGCCAAAGGTAAAGCATATTCATTTCCATTTGAAAAATCTTTCCTTCAGGATTCACAAAGGGTTGGCCTGAGACAAAGACCTTCCTGACTCTCAGGGCAACAGAACCATAGGTAAGCAAATGGCCCAAAGCAGGGTTTCTCCACTGAGACTTTACTGGTCACACTGATATCTGAGTTTTCTGAGATGCTCGCCATTCCATTCAGCTATCCAGTACATGGCCATGTCACAGAGCTTGGAGGTAGTACATATCTTGGACACAAAACCATGAGCCTATTCTGGAGATTGGCCATAATTCAGGAAGAAAACAGCAACTTAGGTAGGTAGCAGGTATCGCCCATCAATAAGGCAAGCCGCATTCAATTCATAAATTGTGCTGGATGAATGCTGGGAAGCTTTCTATGAGACAGGACACATCCATTGATGCATTCTCTTTTCTAATGTCTACAAGCACGGACACAGTGGGATACACAGACATAGAAACACTTGCATTGTCAAACGACTTACTAGAAACAGTTCACTCCAAACCAAACAAACCGCCTTTTCTAACTATTCTCAGAACATGAGACAAAACCACAAACCCACACCCGCAATGGCACCTCCTTCCCCCAAATAGGTCTGTGACTCTCCGGAGTATGCTCTGACTGATGGGCCATACTATGATCCTCCGAAATGGCCTGACCTGTCTCAGATCTGGTCTTCTTGGCCAACAATGTGAAGTTGTTAGAAGCCAGGAGTGAGCCACTATCTGCTTTCTCAGGAAGAGCCCCTCTTCCGAGCTTTCCTGGCATTTGGCCATCCTCACATCAGTAGGTATCAAGAAAGACTGACTCTGTCCTTTGTAAATCCAAAAAAGTGAGACCACTGGGACTAGAACTGAGACTGGCTCTAGGTGCCTGGCTTTCTGTATCCCAAGTTCAGAGAGTTCCATCACCATGGAAGTGAGATGAGATCACGTCCTTCAGGAACTGAATGAGATCACTGCCTTGGCAACCACTTTGTCATAACAATTGCTTCCAACGGTCCCATGAGATGAGGGCTGCCCCTACTTCCTGTGACACTTTCACAAGTTAGAATGGTATATCACCCGTAGGCAAAAGGGAACAGCTCTCCACACAGGCCGGGTTTGGTCCATCTTCTCTACATTAAGAAGAGATAGGCTCATTCTGACTCAACCCTTAATCCTGACCAGGTTGTTTGCCATGGAAGATGATTTTTGCTCTCTCAGGTCTTACATAGCTGCCTACATCTTCTTCAGAGATCATTTCTGCATGGAGCTTTGAGGTTCTCAACAGATGGAAGATCCACTGCATTCCTGTATTGTAAGACCAACACTGTCCCTGCTCTTCTGTAAACATAGATGTGAATTGGAGTCATGAGAAAACCCACGAACCTATGGGATAGCCTCTGCAGAACTTTAAAGAATTCACTTGACCCAAATGATCCCTATTCACACTTAATGGAGGTCAGGAACCTTACAGAGGAAGGCGAGAGACTCTATCCACCATGACAGTTCTTTTGTCCATTTTGGTTTTGGATGCACACATGGGATTTTTCTTTAGACCCATCATGTGCTGTGAATCTAATCCACAGCCTCACATAGGGCCAAGAGGCTGATTCAGACACATCCATTTTCAAAGCAATTAACCGAAGAGGCACAGGTAATGACCATTCAATTCCATTTGAAAACTATTTTCTTCAGGCTTCAAAAAGTGTGGCCTGAGGCAAAGACCTTCCTGACATTCAGGGCAACAGAATAGGTAAGCAAAAGGCCCAAAGCAGGGTTTCTCCACTGAGACTTTCTTGGGCATACTGATATCTGAGTTTTCTGAGATACTCGCCATTCCCATCAGCTCTCCAGTACATGGCCATGTCACAGAGATGGAGGTGGTACATATCTTGGACACAAAATCATGAGCGTATTCTGGAGAGTGTCCAGAATTCAGGAAGAAAACAGGAATTTAGAAAGATGGCAGGAGTTGCCCATCCATACGGCAAGCTGCAGTCCATTCATAAATTGCACAGGATGAATGCTTTGAAGCTTTCTCGTAGACAGGACACATCCATTGATGCATTCTCTTTTCTACTGTCTACAATCACGGACACAGTATGATATATAGACACAGAAACACTCACGTTGTCAAAGGACTTACTAGAAACAGTCCACTCCAAAACAAACAAACCAGCTTTCCTAACTATTCTCAGAACATGAGACAAAACCACAAACTCACACTCACACCCAAAAAGGCACCTCTTTCCCCCAAGTAGGTCTGTGTCTATCCGGAGTGTCCTCTGACTTGTGGGCCATACTATGTTCCCCAAAAATGGCGTGTCCTGTGTCCGATCTGGTCTCTTTAGCAAACTCTGTGAAGTTGTCAGGAGCCCGTGGTGAGAAACTACCTGCTTTCTCTGGAAAGGCCAGTCTTCATAGTTTCCAGGCATTTGGTTGTCCTTACATCAGTAGGTACCAAGAAAGAGTGACTCTGTCTTGTTAAATCCAAACAAGTGAGCCCACTGGGACATGGAGTGGGTTTGACTCTGTGTGCCTGGTTTCCTGGATCCCAAGATCACAGACTTTCATCACCAATAATGTAAGGTGAGGTCACTTCCTTCAAGAACGGAATGAAGTCACTGCCTTGGAAACCACTTTGTTTTAACAGTTGCTTCCAAGGTTCCCAAAAGATGGAGTCTGCCTCAACTTGCTGTGACTCATTCATAAGTTAGAATAGTATGTCAACCGTAGGCACCGGGGAACAGCTCTCCACACAGCCATGGTTTGGTCCATCTTCTCTACATTAGGAAGAGAGAGGCTAATTCAGACACATCCCTTCAACCTGACCAGGTTGTTTGCCATGGAAGATGACTTTTGCTCTCTCAGATCCTTCATACCTGCCTACACCTACTCAAGGGATTATTTCTGCAGGGACTTTTGAGGTTCTCAGCTGGTGGATGATACCCTACCTTTCTGGATTTTAAGACCAACTCTGTCCCTGCTCTTCTGTAAAGTGAGATTGAGGGAACAGTGTATGGTTTGTGTTAATAGCATGTTCGATTTGGGTTAGGAGTCATTCTGCTGGATGAATTATGGTATTGGGAACCTGTGATATTTATAAGAATATAAATGTGAAATATATGTATGAGATCAGAGATCTAGGAAAGATTTGAAGGCCAGAAAGGCATTGGGCCCTTGATTGGTATACTTAGATTGAATTATGTTCTGCACCGAGGTCTCAGATAAATCGATATACAATGGCATAGGACCCTATACCTCGGATGATTGAAAGTAGAAGAGAACATCCAGTCAAAAAGGGATAGTCTGTAGGATTAGGAAGATAGTCAGTAGGTTTAGGAAGAAGAGTGAGTCTCGGAGTTGGACCAAAAGTTCTTTAGCAATTGGTTTTCAGTTAGAGGGTGAATGTAAATGTCAGCACATGTGAAGAGACAGTCACAATGATGAACTGGGAAAAATATGTAGGAAAGCAGATATCAATAGGGGCATTAGGAAATCGGGAAAAGTATAAAGTGAGTGATAGGATTAGATATTTTCAACAGGCTTGAGGTTAAATATATAATCTTAGGAAGAAACAAATATGTAGTAACCAATAGGATTGACATTTGAGAGCAGTAGGCACCCTGGACATAGATGCTTTTAGTAATCCATGGTCACTTTCCATTTAGGCTTTGGCACAATCATATGTGTGACCTTTGCATTTTGTGTCCAGAATACTACTGTGGTAAAATGTATATGTAGATCAGGTGACATAAGTATTTCTTCCACCATAAAGGGGAGTAATATTCTGGAAACTTATAAATTAGTACTGGGGATACAAATAGGTGTACCTTGTGTTGATGATTATTGAGATGATGCATGAATAGACCATATTGTGAATAAAGTATGTAACTGGATCCAACATTAAATAATGGATTGAGTTTGCATCTGAAAATATATTGGAAATCTTATATTGATATATATACCATCATTCCAACGAGTTATATATGCAATGGTATTATTAGGGTTACGGTTTATCGTGAAGAGTGAGTTTTGCTTCAAAAATGATTATGGAATCGAAAATAATGTTTTTAGAAAGAAGTCTAGTGAAAAGACCAGTAAAGAAACATGGAGGAATACATGTGTTCTGAAGTAGTAAGTAATTGAAAGTGAACCAAATGCCAAAAAAATTTGTGAAGTTGTGGATGAAAAAATACATCCTATGATGTCCATAAACTGAAGAAATAGTAATGTACCAGTGTTGACTAAAAATGAACTTCAAATTACACATCATGTCCCATAGCAATCTACTTGCATTGATGTTAAACTGGGTCAGTTACTGTTGAAATATTAGGATTTTTAAGCACCATCTACTGAACTTAGTTTTCAGTAGTAGGAAACCAAAGTATATTTCAGGTGTATGAATATTACTGAGAATAATCTTGTGAAAATTTGAATTTAAATGAACATAAATGAATATGAATGAATTTAGGGAGTGTATAATAAGACACATATTTTTCATATTTTTTTAAAATCCGTAGAATATACACACACACACACGCACACACACACACACATGCACACACACACACACATTAATATTTAGCAATATATATGCCAATCGATATTCATCATGAAATATAATTCATTCACAAATCCAAAAATATTCATTTTACTGAACATGGATTTATGTATAGTGTTTTTCACTAGGAAGCTCACCCATAGGTGGAATTTTCAGTTCCATCATTATTTAGGGAGAGTCATCTCTTCTCACAATTTTTATACTCCAAAGTCAGTGATCTTACAAGAATGTACGTGTGATACCAGGTAGGATATTGTATATGCATAAAAAAATTACATGTGCTGAATAGGATACAGAGAAAGGGAGACAGGAATTTACAAATGTGATAACTTTAAAAAATCATGGAGAAATATTAAAATGAAAAGTTTACAAATTTAAAACACACACTCTTGATAAAGAGGAAGACAAATACAAATATACACCATGCTTCCTATAAAAGGACTGTACTTCAATTCAGTTAGGTTTTTTTTTTCTCTATGATATTAGGATTAGTAGTCAGAGTCTAGTAGGGTATGGGTTAGTGTCAGGGATTCAGTATTTCAAATGGAAAATAGGAAAATGAATCTAATGTGTATGCAAACATGTGATACACAAAAATCTTCCCTCTCTTATCCAGAACAATACCTTGACATAACCATCGCTAAAAGTAAGACACAATTAGTGGAGAGGAGTTAGAAAACCTGTGAATACATATGTGGAATAAAAAATGCTCAGGAGTTCACAACACTGGAGGTGGTAAAACAGTTTACAAAAGTATGGGAGAGGGTAAACACTCCAGAAACATGGAGCTGTGCTGACCTAAAGACTTATTGAGAAACTTCCTCTGAGGTTAGGCACAAGAAATATATGTATGGCAATATTTAAATCAATGGTTCTGCAACTGATGTGATTCTGCAATCTGTATATGGAGTAAAAATGGGAGCTCATATACCACTTGAATCAAAGTGTGAAATTTGATATATCAAGAAGTATGTACTGTTTTGAACAACCTACAATAAAAATTAATTAAAAAAAGAAAAAGAAATATATGTAATTGTCAGGAGATTTAGCTTCGTTTGTAGTGACACCAAAAATCTGGGTCTGCATCTATGTGACCTGGAGGACATGGTTCTTTATTTTGTAATGAACATGAGGCAGCAGGTCTGAAATCTCCCTTTGTAGGTAAACTGTTGCTACTGGGAGCTAAGTGTCTTCCCATGTGGTCTGTGAAGCCATTTGGTCATCCTCCACTTTTCAGGGTGTTTCTTACTGCTGCACTGGGAATTTGGTATTTGCTTCATGAAATACAATATGTTCAACTGGGACACAATGCTGGAGGGAGTTCTGTCATGTGTGGTTGGTCAGGGTCGGCAAGAGAATGTACGAACCAGGCTTCTATCCCACATAGCTTTCCCCTTGACTATAGCAACCTGATTCTGAACATTGCCCTGAAACCTCTACATATAACAAGATGCCTTTACATATAAAGGTCTGCTGCCTGCACCATGTCAGTCGCAAGATTTGGAAGCCAATGGAAGATCCAGGTGGTCCTACCAAAAATATTTATTTACACACCTATAGTCCACTGCTCTATGCCCACTACCCAGCAGGCTCCAACTTACTGGCATCTCTGTTCTACACCATTTTCACGAAACTCAGTCAATCAAGGCACTGTTTGTTATACTCATGATCAGCAACAGGATATCTTAAGGTTATCCAGTGCCACCTGGTCATGGGGATTTCAAAAATTTCATGGTATTAATCTAGTCATTTTTCAAGGATGAAGTTGGAGGCACTGTGGGTTTCATTTAATTCAGGAACCATTAAATGGTGAGGAAGCTCATTTCAATGAAAGCTCTGGAGAACACTCACAGGCAAGCCTTCCCAAAGAGTGGCCAAAAGGACACATGAATCCAGGCCCATTGAGGTATACAATGTGAGGTCCATGTGTGTTTGGACTCTCAAATATGGCTACCAAGTCTTTAAAAATTAAATCATGTGATATCCTGGCTCAGAATCCCTGAGCTCTGTGGAAAGCCATCCTGGGCCTAGATCTCAGTTTCCAAAACCGATTCTCATGCGTGGTCTCCTAACATCCCAACACTATTCATGGCAATACTTCTCTGAGGTCAGTTCCAGAACTCAGTCTCTAAGGGGAATCACACCAGAGTTCAAGCCCTGGTGGACCCAGTCATCTCTTCCAACTACCACACAAATTACCACAATTAAAACAAGAACCCTCCCATATGTCCCTCATCTTCTTTCATATAGACACTCATCATAATCTGGCTGGAGGTTTCCATGAGGGGTGCAGACCAAGACAGTGTCCCAAATAAGCTCCTTTGCCCCTCATTTGCCTAAAGTCAAGGTGGCCTGGGCACCCATCCTGTGAACCAAAAGTGATCAAATAGGCCTGCCGTTAATACCGCTCCAATTTGAGGACTACTGTCTGTGGGGTTTAGATTCTTTATGTGAATTTTAGTCATGAGAAAACCCAAGCAAAATGGGCTAGCCTCTGCAGGTTTTGTAGAACTCTTTTGACCCAAAGGATCCCATTCTCACTTGATGGAAGTCAGGAACCTTACAGAGGAAGTCGAGAGACTTCATCCCAATAATTGCTCTTTTGGCGAATTTTCTTTTGGATGCACACATGGTAACTTTCTTTAGATCCATCAGGTGCTGAGAATCTAAGCCACAGCCACACACAGGGCCAAGGGCCTGATTCAGACACATCCCTTTCCAAAGCAATTAAGGAAAGTGCCACAGGTATGCCCATTCATTTCCATTTGAAAACTGTTTTCTTCAGGCTTCACAAAGGGGTGGCCTGAGGCAAAGACCTTCCTGACATTCAGGGCAACAGAACAATAGGTAAGCAAAAGGCCGAAAGCAGGGTTTCTCCTCTGAGACTTTCCTGGTCACACTGATATCTGAGTTTTCTGAGATGCTCGCCATTCTCTTCAGCTATCCAGTACATGGCCATGTCACAGAGCTTGGAGGTGGTACATATCTTGGACACAAAACCATGGGCCTATTCTTGAGATTGGCCGGAATTCAGGATGAAAATAGAAACTTAGGAAGGTAGCAGGTGTTGCTCATCGATAAGGCAAGCTACAGTCCATTCATAAACGGGGCAATATGAATGCTGAGACGATTTCTACTAGACACGACACATCCATTGATGGATTCTCTTTTCTAATGTCTACAACCACGGAAACAGTGGAATACACAGACATAGAAACACTCGCCCTTTGAAAAGACTTACTAGAAAGAGTCCACTTCAAATGAAACAAACCGACTGTCCTACCTATTCTCAGAAAATGAGACAAAACCACAAACCCACAACCACACCCACAAAGGCACCTCCTTCCCCTAAGTAGGTTTGTGACTATCCAGAGTGTCCTCTGACTTGTGGGCCATAATATGTTCCCCCAAAATGGCCTTTCCTGTCTCAGATCTTGTCTCCTTGGCCAACTCTGTGAACTTCTTAGGAGCCTACGGTGAGCTACTACCTGCTTTCTCATGAAAAGCCCTGCATCCGAGCTTTCCTGGCATTTGGCCTTCCTCACATCTGTAGGTACCAAAAAATACTGACCCTGTCCTTGGTAAATCCAAACAAGTGAGACCACTGGGACTGGGACTGGGACTGGCTCTGTGTGCCTGGCTTCCTGGATCCCACGTTCAGAGAGTTCCATCACCAAGAAAGTGAGGTGAGGTCACTTCCTTCGTGAACTGAATGAGGGCACTGTCTTGGCAGCCACTTTGTCCTAACTGTTGCTTCCAAGGGTCCCAAGAGATTGAGGCTGCCCCTACTTCCTGTGACATTTTCACAAGTTAGAATGGTATATCAACCAAAGGCACCCAGGAATAGATCTCCACACAGGCCTGGTTTGGTCCATGATCTCTACATTAAAAAAAAATCTGATTCAGACACAACCTTTTATCCTGACCGGGTTGTTTGCCATGGAAGATGACTTTTGGTCTCTCAGGTCCTTTATTGCTTCCTACATCTTCTCCAGGGATCATTTCTGCATGGACCTTTGAGGTTCTCAGCAGGTGGAAGTTTTTCTACATTTCTGTATTGTAATATCAACTCCTTCCCTGCTCTTCTGTAAAGTTAGATTGAGGGAACAGTGTCCGGTTATGGTTAAAAACATGCTCGATTTGGGTTAGAAATCATTTTGCTGGATGAATGATCGTATTGGGAACTTGCTATGTGTAGAAGAATATATAGGTTAAATATATGTATGAAAAAAGAAATTTAAGTCTGATTTGAAGCCCAGAAGGGCATTGGGCCCTTGATAGGGATACGTGGTGTTGAATTACGTTCTGCAGAGTTGTCTCAGATAAATCGATATACAATGGCATAGCACCTTGTACGTTGCATGAATTAATGTAGAAGGAACATCAAGTCAAAAAGGCATAGTCGGTAGTGAAAGGTTAATAAAATTAATAAAATAGGTACTTGTCACTTCCTGTTTTTCTGTATGCTTAACAAAACACTGTTGAAATCTTGAGAAATGTTTGCTAATCTTGTTCTAGAATGTACTGTTCCCAACAGCCGAACTGCAGAATGTACTCCCTCACTCGGTGTCATGCAAACCGCCCACTCGCCCTTACCCATCACTGAACTTCCCTCTCTTCCCTCTCCAAGGAAAGTATATAAGCTCTGCTTAAGCTGTTCTCAGAGGTCTCTGCTCTATTTAATTTAGCTCTGAGCTCCAGCATGCTGGACCACAAATAAACCCTTTGCTGTTGCATGAGACAGTCTCTTGGTAGTATCTTCCTCTGACACTCGCCTGACCTTTACATATTGAGGTTCCACTGAGTTCCAGCAGTGGCGGACGAGAGACCCCAACGGGCTCCTCTCGGAGCAAGTAAGGCGCCTCTTTATGGTTTCAGGTTTCTTGTTAGGGCTTGGCAAAATTGCTGGCAATGAAGAGCCTGGGCTCTCTCCTACGGTGGCTGAGAGACATGTCACAGAGACAAAGGGCACCTCTCTGGAGGACCCCGCAGAGAACTCGGGAAATCAAGGAACAATAGTCTTCTTGACTCAGTGATATTTTCTTTTAGATTCGTTATTGCCATACCATTGGGTTTTGCCGGCTACTCATTCCTGGTCTCAGTGTTGGACGTTCATTGCCTGTCTTTATGGTCTTGTCTTATCTGTGTCGTGTGTCCTTGCTTTTACTGTTTGTGGAACTTTCATTATGGAACAGAGCACGTCAATGCCTCTGTCCCTGACCCTTGATCAATGGACCAAAGTCCGCTTAAGGGCTCAGAATCTTTCTTTTTTTAGTAAAACGCTGGACCTGGCAGAATCTCTGTGCCTCAGAATGGCCCATCTTTGGAGTCGTATGGCCCCTAGAAGGATCTTTCTACTTCCCACTAATTTAAAAAGTCAGAGGTATTGTCTTTCAGCCAGCGCCACATAGCCATCCGGATCAACAGCCATATATCTTAACTTGGCAGGACCTCTGCAAATCTCCTCCTCCATGGGTGAAGCCTTTCCTTGCCCCTACCTCTGCTCCTACTCCTTCCCCCATCATCTCTCAAACCCTCTCAACCTCCTCCTCCTCCACCCTCTGTTCTCCCTGAGTCACAGATTTGACTCTACTGGACTCTTCTCCCTCTCCTTATCCCCTGCCCTCGTCCCCTAACACACAACACACTCTAAGTGATTCCGCTGCTGCTGACTAAGCCTCTCTACCATTGGAGGAAGCTAAGCCGGTAATAGGATCTGACAATGGACCGATGTTCATGACCCAGGTAAGTCAGGGGTTAGCCAGGAACCTGGGGATTAATTGGAAGTTAAATTGTGCTTATAGACCACAGAGTTCAAGACAAGTAGAAAGAATGAATAGAACCATTAAAGAGACCTTAACGAAATTAAGCTTAGAGACCAGCATAAGATTGGACTATGCTCCTGCCTTATGCAATGTTTCATGCAAGAAAAAATCCCTTTGTTTCTTTGAGTAACCTTACCACATGTGAAATTCTTTATGGTGGCCCTCCTTCAGTAGGGGACCTAAGCCCAACTGTAAGACCTAAAGATCCTTTCCACACCCCCTTGCTTGACAGACTTAAAGATCTTGAAAGAACTCAGTAATACCTGTGAAAACAGCTGGCCACTGCCTACCCAACTGGGAACCAGGGGATTCCACATCCATATCAAGTAAGAGATTTCATCTATGTAAGATGATATCAGGTGTCATCCCTGGTACCCCGCTGAAAAGGACCATACCAGGTGCTATTATAACACCTAGAGTGGTAAACGTAAACAGAATCACTTCCTGGATCCATACCTCTCATCTCAAGCCTGCTGCCTGTACAGAATCTTTCTGGAAACTGAAAAAGACTGGTAACAGTTTCAAATTGTGTATTCGCAATGTGAATAAGGTTATATACTCTCCCCTTGGCTACAAGTAGTCCTAACCCTCATCAGCCCATTAAGCAGTGATGGCTGATCACAAATCCTACTGGAAAAGAAGTATGGTCTATCTCGCATACAGCCCGCTTAGGGACCTGGTGGCCTTCTCTCCACCCAGACATTTGTTAGCTGGCTATAGGTATTTCCTATTGTGATATCCCTGATGAAGAGGATCCCACTAAAATACCATTAAATCCCTTCTGTACCATAGATAATGGAAACAAACATTATGGATGTAGGGACACGCGAGCCAGATGCAGGTTGGCTAGTCTAGATTACTAAGTTTGCCTGGCAGACTATCAAAGCCACAAAGAGTAACGGCTGTGTGGGGGAAAAGCCGACTTTTTCTGTATGTCATGGGAATGTGTGCATACAGGGGCTGCCTGATGGAACCCCAATTCTTCATCAAATTCAGTACACAGCATTGGCCACATTACCAATTAGACAACCAAAAACTATGGCACCCAGAGGGGTCTCTAGATCCTCAAATTTTGCGTGACCTTTTTAACTTCTGCAAGTGCTCAAAAGAGTGAAAGGAAATTCCCCTATGTGGAAGCCTTTTCCCTCCCTCACTCACATCCTGAACTATGCTTCTCCAATAGATCATTATCCTCAGCCTTCTGCTCCAGACCCTCTGATGTCACTCCCATCTCAGCAACTTGATTTCTCCCCTCCAATAACTAGATCAGAAACCCAAAGCTCCACCAGTTCTCAGACCATCGCCCCCTTGCTGAGGTAGCAGGTACATAGGTACCGCTCCACCGACTCATTCCTCTCATCTCCTGTCAGTGCCCTCACCGGGTCCCACCAGGTCCTCTTACCAGCTAACCCAATGCTCAAACGAGCTGAGGAGAGCCCTGAGACCCTTATCCAAGATGTAATATAATTGGCCTTTAAAGTTGCTTTGTCATCACTGAAAACAGGTTACTAAAATTTAAAGTCCCTCACAGGATTTTGGGATCCTCACTCCCTTCTTTCACTCTGCTCTACCTGATCTACTGCTCAAGTTTGCTGCTAGGAAATTCCCAATACCCTTTCGCATTATTCTTTTACATCTCTCTTTTCCCTCATTCTCAGATCCTCAGAGGTGCTCTCAGCCCCAACTTCCCCGTCTTTCCCCCTCTGTACCAGGCCCACAGAAAAGTCTTAAATGACCTTCTTCAGAAGTCTTCACCATGGCTGAGTTTTGAACTTTCAGCCAAACAGTCCCAATAAAGACTTTAATGTAGATAAACATTCTCTTTTGTATTGCCCTGTTCTACTTGGCCACTGGCTAAAAATCTCAGTACTTCTAAGCTAGACAACCCCTAACTAGTTTTTCACAAAATATGTGAACAAGTCCTCTGGCCTTCCGCTGGGGCTTCACAGAGATGGCTACATTTCTAAGATAAAGAAATTACCAACCGGGCTCCATGGTAACAGCTGGCAGGGGGAAAATAAGAAAGGGAAGAAAAAGCTCTCCTCCTCCCAGGTGTCCTTGAAAAGTTAACTTGCCCAGAACAGAAGGAAAAACAGAAACAAATACTGCTTTTTTAAACTTCTGAAGACTGTGAACTTCTGAGCCCCATCCCTTATATGTTGGGTACAAATTTCTGAAACTACCTAAACTTGAGTTTCAGGGGATTAATTGATTACAATAGAAGCAATGCCCTCTGAATCCGGTTGCAACCAAATAGGACTGTTTCCCTCTCTTGAGTGCTATCTTAGGTGCCTTGCTTTGTCAGTGCCTACAACAGCATAATTCTATATACTTAAACATCGTTTATGTTTTCATGAAATGATCAAGATATGTGATAAATTGTGTAATGATGCAGATGTTTCCCAGAGTGCTCTATCATGACGCAGGTTCATTTGAAGATCAAATAGGGGGGGCATACAACCGGTTCCACTGGGAACATATATCCCTCACTTTAGCCATCCTATTAGGAATAGGAGTTGCTGCACGGGTGGGCAGAGGAACCAGTGGCATTGTCCATGGGACACAAAAGATGACCCAATTAGAAGCAGCAATAGAGCAAAAGTAAGATATTACAAACCTCCTTCAGGGCTTTGCATGAAACTTTAACCTCTCTCTCTGAAGTTGTTTTACAGAACAGTTGAGGGTTGGACCTCCTCTTCATTAGAGAAGGGGGCCTTTGTGCTGCATTGAGGGAAGAATGTTGTTTTTATGCTGACTATACTGGAGTCGTAATAAAATCTATGAGTAAATTTAAAAGACACCTTGAAGAGCATCAACAAATGAGAGAGGGTCCAAAAGGTTGGCTTGAGTCTTGGTTCACACAGTCCCCCTGGTTAACTACGTTTTTATCAACCCTGGCCGGTCCAATAATAATCCTCATATTATTGCTAACTATAAAACCCTGTTTGCTCAACCGTGTAATATCTTTTCTCCAGGCTCAAATTGGAGGAGTTAAACTTATGGTAACACCCCACTAGCAGACATTGAATGTGACACCCTCCAATGATCATTTTTATGATTAAAATTAGCCAGAAGAAGAAGTGGGGAATGAAATATTAATAAAATAGGTACTTGTCACATCTTGTTTTTCTGTATGCTTAACAGAACACTGTTGAAATCTTGAGAAATGTTTGCAAAACTTGTTCCCAGCATGTTCTATCCCCAGCTGCCAAATTGCAGAATGTACTCCCTCTCCCAGTTGCATGCAAACCGCCCACTCGCCCTGACCCATCAATACAATTCCCTCCCTTCTCTCTCCAGGGAAAGTATATAGGCTCTACTTCAGCTATTCTCAGGGCTATCTGCTCTATTCAGGTGAGCTCTAAACCCCAGCATTCTGGACACCCAATAAACCCTTTGATGTTGCATGAGATAGCCTGTTGGTAGTCTCCTCCTCTGAAGCTCGCACCACGTTTACTTGGATGATTGAATGTAGAAGAGAACATCCAGTCAAAAAGGGATAGTCTGTAGCATTAGGAAGATAGTCAGTAAGTTTAGGAAGAAGGGTGAGTTTAAGATTTGGAACAAAAGTTTCTTAGCAATAGGATTTCGATTAGAGAGTGAATGTAAATGTCAGCACAAGTGAAGAGTCAGTCACAATGATGAAGTGGGGAAAATATGTAGGAAAGCATATATCAATAGAGACATTACAAAATCAGGCAAAGTATAAAGTGTGTGATAGGATTAGACATTTTGAACAGGGTTGAGCTAAATATATAATCTTAGGAAGAAACAAATATGTAGTCACAAACAGGATTGACATTTGAGAGCATTGGGCAAATTTCAGGTGGATGAATATTTTGAGAATAATATTGTGAATAGTTGATTATAAATCCACATACATGAACATGAATGAATTTAGGGAGTGAATATAAGACACATATATTTCATATTTTGAAAAATCTGGAGAGTGTATATATATATATATATATATATATATATATATATACATATATATATATATACATATATATATATATACATATATATACATATACATAAAACACACACAGACAAAAAAGTAGCAATATATATGTCAATCAAAATTCATTATAAAATATATACCATCCACATATCTAAAAACATTCATTTTACTGAACATGGATTTATGTATAATGCTGTTAAACTAGCAAGCTCACCCATAGGTTGAATATTCAGTTCCAACAGGGTTTAGTAGGAGTGATCTCTTCTAACAATTTGTATCTGCCAAGTCAGCCACCTCACAAGAATGTACGTGTGGTACCAGATAGGAATCATTATGTGCATATAAGAATACAGAGAAAGGGAGACAGGAATTCACATATTTGTTAACCTTAAAAATACAAGGACAACTATTTCAGCAAACAATTGACTAGATTTATAACTCCAACTCTGTATCATGCAAAAGGCAAGTCCATCTATACACCATGCCTACTCTGAACTGCTTGTATTTCTATTCTTTATGGGTTATTTTTCTCCATCATATTAGGATTAGTAGTCAGAGTCTGGTAGAGTATGGGTTAGAGTCAGGTATTCAGTATTTTGAATTGAAAATAGGACACTGAATCCAATGTGTATGCAAATATATGCTACGGAAAAATCTTCCCACTCTCCTCCAGAACAATGCCTTGACATTACCTTCGCCCCAAGTAAGACACAATTAGAGGAGAAGAGTTAGAAAATCTGTGAATACATATCTAGAATGGAAAATGCTCCAGATTTCACATCTTTGGAGGTGGTAGAGGAGTTTCCAAAAGTAAGAGACAGGGTAAACACTCCACAAACATGGAGCTCTGATGGCCAAAAGACTTTTTGAGAATCTGCCTCTGAGGTTGGGCACTTGAAATATATGTTGTTGTCAGGAGCTTTAGCTTTATTTGTAGTGAAACCATCAAAGCTGGATCTGCATCTATGTGACCTGGAGGAAATGGTTACTTATTTTCAAATAAAAATGAGGCAGCAGTGATGAATTCTCTTTTTGTAGGTAAACATTGGCCACTGAGGGCTAAGGGTCTTCCCGTGTGGACTGTGAAACCAATGGTCATCCTCCAATTTTCGTGGTGTTTCTTGCTGCTGCACTGGGAGTTTGGTATTTGCTTCATGAAATACAACGAGTTCAAATGGGACACAGTGCTGAAGGGAGTTCTGTCAGGTGTGGTTGGCAGGGTCTCCAGGAGAATGCACCAACCAGGGTTCTATCTCAAGTAGCTTGCCCCCTTGACCATAGCAACATGATACTGAACATTGCTCTGAAACCTCTCCATATAAAACTATGCCTTTACATATATGGGTGTGATGGTTGCACCATGTCAGTCACAGCCATTTGGAAGCCAATGGAAGATCCACATGGCCCCACCACAGATGTTTTATCACACATTTGCATAACACAGCTCTAGGCCCACTACTTACCAGGCCCCAACTTACTGGCATCTCTGTTCTACACCATTTTCATGAAACCCAGTCAATCAAGGCCCTGTCTGGTATACTCATGATCATCAACAGGACATCAAAGGTCCTCCAGTGCCAGCTGGTCATCGGAATTTCTAAAATTTCATGGTAATTATCTAGCATTTTTTCACAGATGCATTTGGAGGCAATGTTGGTTTCAATTCATTCAGGAACCATTAAATGATGAGGAAGCTAATTTCAGGGAAATCTCTGGAGCACTCTCACAGGCAAGTCTACCCAAAGAGTGGCCAAAAAGTCACATGAAGCCAGGCCCATTGAGGTCTACAAAGCGAGGTCCAAGTGTGTTTTGAATCTCAATTATGCCTGCCAAGTCTTTCAGAATAAAATCATGTAATATCCTGCCTGTGATTTCCAGTGTTCTGTGGAAAGCCACTCTGGGCCTTGATCCCAGGTTCCAATGGCAACTCTCATTCCTGGCCTCCTAAAATCCCAACACAATTCATGTCAATACTTCTCTGAGGTCAGTTCCAGAACTCAGTCTCTAAGGGGAATCACAGCAGAATTCAAGCCCAGGTTTACCCAGTCATCTCTTCCAACTGCGACACAAATGACCACAATTATAACCAAAACACTCCTACATGGCCCTCTTCTTCTACCATAAAGATACTCATCATAACATCTGGATGGAGGTTTTCATGAGAGGCACATCCCAAGACAGTGTCCAAAATAAGCTCCCTTGCCCCTCATTTGCCGAATGTCAGGGTGGCTTGGACACCCTTCCTGTGAACCAGGAGTGATCAAATAGGCCTGCCCTTAATACTGCTTCGCTTCTCCAATTTGAGGCTCTCTGACTGTGGGGTCTAGATTCTTTTTGTGAATTGGAGTCATGAGAAAAGCCAAGCACCTCTGCAGAGATTTGAAGAACTCATTTCACCCAAAGAATCCCTATTCTGACATGATCGATTTCAGAAACCTAACAAAGGAAGGCAATATAATTCATGCACATTGATTGAACGTTTTTCCATTTTGGTTTAGATGCATATATGGGATCTTTCTTTACATCCATCAGGTGCTGAGAATCTAAGCCACAGCCTAAAACAGGGCAAAGGGCCTGAATCAGACACATCCTTTTCAAATGAAATTAAGCAAAGAGCCAGAGGTGATGCACATTCATTTCCATTTGAAAACTGTTTTCTTCAGGCTTAACAAAGGGGTTGCATGAGACAAAGACCTTCCTGATATTCAGGGCAACAGAACAATAGGTAAGCAAAAGGCCCAAAGCAGGGTATCTCCACTGAGACTTTCCTGGTCACACTGATATCTGAGTTTTCTGAGATGCTGGCCATTCCATTCAGGTATCCAGTACATGGCCATGTCAAAGACCTTGGATTTGGTACATATCTTGGACACATAACCATGAGCCTATTCTAGAGAGTGGCCAGAATTCAGGAAGAAAACAGGGACTTAGGAAGGTATTAGGTGTTGCCCGTGCATAAGGCAAGCCACACTCCATTCATAAATTGGGCAGGATGAATGCTGGGAAGCTTTATACTAGACATGACACATTAATTGCTGCATTCTCTTTTCTCATGTCTACTACCACAGGCACAGTGGGATACACAGACATGGAAACACTCACCTCTTCAAACGACTTACCGGAAACAGTTCACTCCAAAACAAACAAACCGCCATTCCTACCTATTTTCAGAACATGAGACAAACCACAAACCCACACCCACTCCCAAAAAGGCACCTCCTTCCCCATAGGTGTATGACTAACCAGAGTGTCCTCTGACTGGTGGCCATACTCTGTTCTTCCGAAATGGCCTGTCCTCTCTCAGATCTGTTTTAATTGGCCAACTCTGTAAAGTTGTAAGGAAAAAGTGGAGAGCCACTACCTGCTTTCTCAGGAAAGCTCCCTATTCAGAGCTCTCCAGGCATTTGGTAATCCTCACTTCAGTAGGTACCAAGAATGACTGACTCTATCTTTGGTAAATCCAAACAAGTGAGCCCACTGGGACTGGGACTGGGACTGCCTCTGGGTGCCTGGCTCCTTGGATACAAAGTTCAGAGAGTTCCATCACCAAGGAAATGAGGTATGTTACATACTTTGGAACTGAATGAGGTCACTGTCTTGGCAAATGTATATCTTATGATGTTCAAAAACTGAAGAAATAATAATGTACCAGTGTCGAATACAAATGAATGACAAATTACATATCATGTCCCATAGGAGTCTACTTGCATTGATGTTAGACTGGGTCAGTTACTGTAGAATAATTAGGATTTGTATGCACCATTCACTGAAGTTAGTTTTCAGTACTAGGAAACAAATATGTATTTCAGGTGGATGAATATTTCTGATTATAATCTTGTGAAAAGTTGATTATAAATCCACATACATGAACATGAATGAATTTAGAGAGTGTATATTAGACACATATATTTCATATTTTGAAAAATTTGGAGAGTATATCTATATCTATATCTATATCTATATCTATATCTATATCTATATATATATATATATATACACACACACACACACAAACACACACACACAACACTCACAGACATTAAAAAGTACCAATATAAATGCCAATCGAATTCATCAGTAAATATATATCATCCACAAATGCAAAAATATTTATTTTACTGAACATGAGTTAATGTATAATGTTGTTCTACTAGGACCCTCTCCTATAGGTTGAATTTTCATTTCCAACAGCATTTAGGAGGAGTGAACTCTTCTCACAATTTGTATCTGCCAAGGCAGCCACCTCACAAAAATGTACGTGTGATACCTGGTAGGATTCTATATATGCATATAAATATACATGTGTGAATAGGCTACAGAAAAGGGAAACAAGAATTCACATATTTGTCAAGTTTAAAAACACATGGAGAATATTTCAATTAAAATTTGACTAGATTTATAACTCCTACCTTATATAATGCAAATGTCAAGTCCAAAAATACAACATGTCTCCTCTGAAGTGCTTGTATTTCTATTGTGTTGGGTTAATTTTCTCCATTATATTAGGATGAATAGTCTGAGTCTACTAGGTATGGGTTAGTGTCAGGGATTCAGTATTTCGAATGGAAAATTGGAAAATGAATCCAATGTGTATGTAAATATATGCTGCACAAAAATCCTCCTCCTCTCATCCAGAACAATGCCTTGACATTATCTTCACCCCAAGTAAGACACAATTAGAGGAGAAGAGCTACAAAATCAGTGAATACATATCTGGAATGGAAAATGCTCAGGAGTTCACAACCTTGGAGGTGGTAGAGGAGTTTCCAAAACTAAGGGACAGGGTAAACACTCCACAAACATGGAGCTCTGCTGGCCTAAAAACTTTTTGAGAAACTGCCACTGAGTTTTGCACTTGAAATATATGTTGTTTTCAGGAGATTTGGATTCCTTTGTAGTGAGACCAATAAGCTGGGTCTGCATCTATGTGACCTGGAGGACATGGTTTCTTATTTCCAATGAACTAGATGAAGCAGTGCTGAATCCTCTCTTTGTAGGTAAACTGAGGCCACTGGGGACTATGTGTCTCCCCGTGTGGACTGTGAAGCCATTTGGTTCTCTTCCACTTTTTGTGGTGTTTTTGCTGCTGCACTGTGAGTTTGGTATTTGTTTCACGAAATGCTAGGAGCTAAACTGGGACACAGTGCTGGAGGGAGTTCTGTCACGTGTGGTGGGTCAGGGTCTGCAAGAGAATGCACCAACTAGGCTCCTATCTCTCACAGCTTGCCCCATTGCCCCCTTGTCCATATCAACCTGATTCTTAATTTTCCTCTGAAAACTCTCCATATAACAATATGCCTTTACATATAAGGGTCTGCTGGCTGCACCATGTCAGTTACAAGCCATTTGGAATCCAATGGTAGATCCACATGGCCCTACCACGGATGTTTTATCAAACACCTCCCCACCACTGCTCTAGACCCACTACTCAGCAGGCTCCAACTTACTGGCATCTCTGTTCTACACCATTTTCATGAAACTCAGTAAGTCAAGGCACTGTCTGGTATAATCATGATCAGCAACAGGACATCCAATGTTTCCCCAGTGCCACCTGGTCATAGGAATTTCAAAAATTTCATGGTATTTATCTAGCCATTTTTCAAGCATGAAGTTGGAGGCACTGTGGATTTCAGTTCATTCAGCAAACATTAAATGGTGAGGAAGCTCATTTCAATGAAATATCTGGAGAACTCTCACAGGCACGGCTTCCCAAAGAGTGGACAAAAGGTCACATTAGGCCAGGCCCATTGAGGTCTACAATGTGAGGTCCATGTGTGTTTTGACTCTAAACTATGGCTGCCATTTCTTTAAGAATAAAATCATGTGATATCCTTGCTGAGATTTCCAGTCCTCTGTTGAAATCCACCCGGGGTCTAGGTCTCAGTTTCCAAGAGCGACTTTCATGCGTGGCCTCTTAAAATCCCAACAAAATTCATGGCAATGTATCTCTGAGTTCATTTCCAAAACCCAGTCTCTAAGAGGAATCACACAAGAGTTCAACCCCACGTGTACCCAGTCATTTTTTCCAATGCCACACAAATGACCAAAATCAAAACCAAAACACTCCCACATGGCCCTCATCTTATTCCATATAGTCAATCATCTTAACCTCTGGCTGGAGGTTTCCATGAGGGGCGCAGCCCAAGACAGTGTCCAAAATCAGCTCGTTTGCCCCTCATTTGCCTAAAGTCAGGGTAGCCTGGACACCGTTTCTGTGAACCAGGAGTGAATAAATAAGCCTGCCTTTAATACTTCTTTGTTTCTCCAATTTCAGGCCTACTGATTTTAGGTATCAATTCTTTAGGTGATTTAGAGTCATGCGAAAACACAAGCACCTCTGCAGGGCTTTGAAGAACTCATTTGACCCAAAGAATCCCTATTCTCATTTGATGGAGTGCAGGAACCTAACAGAGGAAGGCAAGAGACTTCATCCACAATGAATGATATTTTTTGCCATTTTGGTTTTGGAAGCTCACATGGGATCATTCTTAAGATCCATCAGGTGCTGAGAATCTAAGTCACAGCCACACACAGGTCCAAAGGCTGATAAAGACACATCTCTTTCCAAAGCAATTAAGCAAAGAGCCACAGGTGAGGCCCATTCATTTCCATTTGAAAACTGTTTTCTTCAGGCTTCACAAAGGGGTGGCCTGAGGCAAAGACCTTCCTGACATTCAGTGCAACACAACAATAAGTAAGCAAAAGGCCCAAAGCAGGGTTTCTGCACTGAGATTTTTCTGGTCACACTGATATCTGAGTTTTCTGAGATGCTCGCCATTCTCTTCAGCTATCCAGTACATGGCCATGTCACAGAGCTTGGCGGTGGTACATATTTTGGACACAAATCCATGAGCCTATTCTGGAGAATGGCCAGAATTCAGGAAGAAAACAACAACTTAGAAAGATAGCAGGTGTTGCACATCGATAAGACAAGCTGCAGTCCATTCATATATTGGGCAGGATGAATTATGAGAAGATTTATACTAGACAGGACACATCCATTAATGCATTCTCTTTTCTAATGTCTACAACAACAGACATAGTGGGATACACAGAAACAGAAACACTCGCCGTGTCAAATGACTTACTAGAAACTGTCCACTCCAAACCAAACAAACCGCCTTTCCTATCTATTCTCAGAACATGAGACAAAACAACAAACCCACACCCACTCCCACAAAGGCACCTCCTTCCCCCAAGTAGGTCTGTGACTATCCGGAGTGTCCTCTGACTGGTGGGCCATACTATGTTCCTCCGAAATGGCCTGTCTTCTCTCAGACCTTCTTTCCTTGACCAAATCTGTGAAGATGTCAGGAAAAAGTGGTTAGCCACTACCTGTTTTCTCAGGAAAGGTCCATCTTCAGAGCTCTCCTGGCATTTGGCCATCCTCACATCATTAGGTACCAAGAAAACTGACTCTGTCCTTGGTAAATCCAAACAAGTGAGCCCACTGGGACTGGGACTGGGACTGCCTCTGGGTGCCTGGCTTCTTGGATACCAAGTTCAGAGAGTTCCATCACCAAGGAAATGAGGTATGTCACATTCTTTGGAACTGAATGAGGTCACTGCCTTGGCAACCACTTTGTCCTAACAGTTGCTTCCAAGGGTAACATAAGACGGAGGTTGCCCCTACTTCCTGTGACACTTTCATAAGGTAGAATGGATATCATCCATTGGCACCCAGGAACAGCTCTCCACTCAGGCCTGGTTTGGTCCATCTTCTCTACAATAAGAAGAGAGAGATTCAGATTCAGACACATCCCTTCATCCTGACCAGGTTGTTTGCCATGGAAGATGACTTTTGCTCTCTCAGGTGCTTCATACCTGCCTACAACTTCTCCAGGTATTATTTGTGCATGGACATTTGAGGTTCTCATCAGGTTGAAGGTCCCCAACTTTCCTGTATTGTAAGAACTACTCTGACAGCTCTTTTGTCCATTTTGGTTTGGGATGCACACATGGGATTTTTCTTTAGACCCATCATGTGCTGTGAATCTAAGCCACAGCCTCACATAGGGCTGAGAGGCTGATTCAGAAACATCCATTTCCAAAGCAATTAAGCAAAGAGGCACAGGTAATGACCATTCTTTTCCATTTGAAAACTATTTTCTGCAGGCTTCACCAAGTGTGGCCTGAGGCAAAAACCTTCCTGACATTCAGGGCAACAGAATAGGTAAGCAAAAGGCCCAAAGCAGGGTTTCTCCACTGAGACTTTCTTGGGCATACTGATATCTGAGTTTTCTGAGATACTCGCCATTCCCATCAGCTATCCAGTACATGGCCATGTCACAGAGATGGAGGTGGTACATATCTTGGACACAAAATCATGAGCGTATTCTGGAGAGTGTCCAGAATTCAGGAAGAAAACAGGAATTTAGAAAGATGGCAGGAGTTGCCCATCCATACGGCAACCTGCAGTCCATTCATAAATTGCACAGGATGAATGCTTTGAAGCTTTCTCGTAGACAGGACACATCCATTGATGCATTCTCTTTTCTAATGTCTACAATCACGGACACAGTATGATATATAGACACAGAAACACTCACCTTGTCAAAGGACTTACTAGACACAGTCCACTCCAAAACAAACAAACCAGCTTTCCTAACTATTCTCAGAACATGAGACAAAACCACAAACTCACACTCACACCCAAAAAGTCACCTCCTTTCCCCAAGTAGGTCTGTGACTATCCGGAGTGTCCTCTGACTTGTGGGCCATACTATGTTCCCCCAAAATTGCGTGTCCTGTCTCCAATCTGGTCTCTTTGGCCAACTCTGTGAAGTTGTCATGAGCCCATGGTGAGAAACTACCTGCTTTCTCTGGAAAGGCCAGTCTTCATAGTTTCCAGGCATTTGGCTGTCCTCACATCAGTAGGTACAAAGAAAGAGTGACTCTGTCTTGTTAAATCCAAACAAGTTAGCCCACTGGGACATGGAGTGGGTTTGACTCTGTGTGCCTGGTTTCCTGGATCCCAAGATCACAGACTTTCATTACCAAAACTGTAAGGTGATGTCACTTTCTTCAAGATCTGAATGAAGTCACTGCCTTGGAAACCACTTTGTTTTAACAGTTGCTTACATGGTTCCCAAAAGATGGAGGCTGCCTCTACTTGCTGTGACTCATTCATATGTTAGAATGGTATATCAACCATAGGCACCGGGGAACAGCTCTCCACACAGGCATGGTTTGGTCCATCTTCTCTACATTAGGAAGAGCGAGGCTAATTCAGACACATCCCATCAACCTGACCAGGTTGTTTGCCATGGAAGATGACTATTGCTCTCTCATGTCCTTCGTAGCTGCCTACATCTTCTCCAAGGATCATTTCAGCATGGACCTTTTAGGTTTTCAGCAGCTGGAAGATCGCCTATATTCCTGTATTGTAAGACCAACTCTGTCCCTGCTCTTCTGTAAAATTAGATTGAGGGAAAAGTGTATGGTTAGGGTTAATAACATGTTCAATTTGGGTTAGGAATCATTCTCTGGAATGAATATTTGTATTAGGAACCTGCGATATTTATAAGAATATATAGGTGAAATATAAGTATGAAAACAGAAATCTAGGTAAGTTTTGAAGCCCAGAAGGGCATTGGGCCCTTGATTGGGATACTTAGCATTGATTTATGTCCTGCACAGTTGTCTCAGTTAAATCAATATACTATGGCATAGGACCTTCTAATTTGGATGATTGACTGTGGAAGAGAACATCCAGTCAAAAAGGGATATTCGGTAGGATTAGGAAAATAGTCGGTAGGTTTAGATAAAAGAGTGAGTATAGGATTTGGACCAAAAGTTCTTTAGCAATAGGGTTTCAGGTAGAGAGTGAATGTAAATGTCAGCACATGTGAAGAGTCAGTCACAATGATGAACTGGGTAAAATATGTAGGAAAGCAATATTTTGAAGACGTATAAATTAATTGGGGGTACAAATAGGTGTACCTTGTGCCTATGAATATAGAGATAATGCATGAATAGACCATACTGTGAATAAATAATATAACTGTTTTGAACTTTAAATAATGGATTGAATTGATTTCTGAAAATATACAGGAAACCTAATATTGATATACAATCATCCATTCCAAACAGTTATGCTTCTAATGGTGATATTAGATTTATGGTTTATCATGAAAAGTGTGTGAGTTTTGCTTCAAAACTGATTATGAAATTAAAAAAAAAATGTGTTTGCAGAGAAGTCTCATGAAAAGACCAGTCAAGAAACCGGGAGGAATACATGTGTTCTGAAGCAGGAAATGATTAAAAGTGAAAAAATACCTATAAAGTTGTGAACTTGTGGATGAAATATATATCCTATGATGTGCGAAAACTGCAGAAATATTAATGTAGCAGTGTTGAATATAAATGAACGTCAAAATACACATCACGTCCCATAGGAATCTACTTGCATTGATGTTAAACTGGGTCAGATACTGTAGAATTATTAGGATTTGTATGCACCATTCACAGAAGTGAGTTGTCAGTACAAGGAAACAAATATGTATTTCAGGTGGATGAATATTTCCAATAATTATCTTGAGAAAAGTTGATTATATTTCCTCATGCATGAACATGAATGAATGTATGAATGTAGAGAGTGTATATAAGACACATATATTTCATGTTTTGATAAATCAGGAGAGTATATATATATATATATATATATATATATATATATATATATATATATATATATATCTACTGATGCAAAAATATATACTTTACTGAACATGGAATTATGTATAATGTTGTTGTACTAGGAAGCTCACCCATAGGTTGAATTTTTAGTTCCAACAGCGTTTAAGAGGGGTAGTCTCTTCACACAATTTATATCTGCCGAGTCAGCAACCTCACAAAAATGTACGTGTGATACCAGGTAGGATTCTATATGTACATATAAAAATACATGTGCTGTATAGGCTACAGAGAAAGGGAGGCAGGGATTCACATATTTGTTAATTTTAAAAACACATGAAAAACTATTCCAAATAAAAATTCACTAGATTTATAACACCTACCATTTATTATGCAAAAGAAAATTTCAAAAATACACCATGCCTCCTCTGACCTGCTTGTATTTCTGTTCTATTTGGGTTATTTTTCTCCATCATATTAGGATTAGTAGTCAGAGTCTAGTAGGGTATGTGTTAGTGTCAGGGATTCAGTATTTTGAATGGAAAATAGGAAAAAGAATCCAATGTCTATCAAATATGTGCTACACAAAATATTTTCCCTCTCTCATCCAGAACAATGCCTTGACATTGCCTTCGCCCCAAGTAAGACACAATTAGTGGAGAAGAGTTATAAAATCTGTGAATATATAACTGTAATGGCAAATGCTCATGAGTTCACAACCTTGGATGTGGTAGAGAAGTTTCCATAAGTAAGGGACAGGTTAAAAACTCCACAAACATGGAGCTCTACTGGCCTAAAGGACTTCTTGATAAACTGCCTCTGAGGTTGGGCACTTGAAATATATGTTGTTTTCAGGAGCTTTAGCTTCCTTTTTCGTGAGACCATCAAAGCTGGGTCTGATTCTATGTGACCTGGAGGACATGGTTTCTTATTTTCTAATGAACATGAGGCAGCAGTGGTGAATTCTCTCTTTTAAGTAAAATGTGACCAGTGCGTGCTAAGTCTCTCCCCATCTGGGCTGTGAAGCCATTTGGTCATCCTCCACTTTTTCATGGTTTTTCTTTCTCCTGCATTGGGAGTTTGGTATTTGCTTCACGAAATACAAGGAGTTCAAAAGGGACACAGTGCTGGATGGAGTTCTGCCACATGTGGTGGGTCAGGGTCTGCAGGAGAATGCACCAACCAGGCTTCTATCCCACATAGCTTTTTCCCTTGTCTATTGCAACCTGATTTTTAACATTGCCATGAAACCTCTCCATATAACAAGACGCCCTTACATATTAGTGTCTGCTGGCCTCACCATGTCTGTCACAAGCCATTTGGAAGCAAATGGCAAATCCATATGGCCACATCAGAGATGTATTATCACACACATACACACCACTGCTCTAGGCACACTACTCAGCAGGCACCAACTTACTGGCATGTCTGTTCTAGATCATTTTCATGAAACACAGTCAATCAAGGCACTGTCTAGTATACTCATGATAAACAACAGGACATCCAAAGGTTCTCCAGAGACATGTTGTATAGTTGGACTTGTCATTTGCATTATATAAGGTAGGAGTTATAAATCTAGTCAAATTTTAATTGAAATATTCTCCATGTGTTTTTAAACTTAACAAATATGTGAATTCTTGTTTCCCTTTTCTGTAGCCTATTCACACATGTATATTTATATGCATATATAGAATCCTACCAGGTATCACACGTACATTTTTGTGAGATGGCTGTCTTGGCAGATACAAATTGTGAGAAGAGTTCACTCCTCCTAAATGCTGTTGGAAATGAAAATTCAACCTATAGGAGAGACTCCTAGTAGAACAACATTATACATTAACTCATGTTCAGTAAAATAAATATTTTTGCATTTGTGGATGATACATATTTACTGATGAATTTCGATTGGCATTTATATTGGTACTTTTTAATGTCTGTGAGTGTTGTGCGTGTGTGTGTGTGTGTGTGTGTGTATATATATATATAGATATAGATATAGATATACTCTCCAAATTTTTCAAAATATGAAATATATGTGTCTAATATACACACTCTAAATTCATTCATGTTCATGTATGTGGATTTATAATCAACTTTTCACAAGATTATAATCAGAAATATTCATCCACCTGAAATACATATTTGTTTCCTAGTACTGAAAACTAACTTCAGTGAATGGTGCATACAAATCCTAATTATTCTACAGTAACTGACCCAGTCTAACATCAATGCAAGTAGACTCTTATGGGACATGATATGTAGTTTGTCATTCATTTGTATTCGACACTGGTACATTATTGTTTCTTCAGTTTTTGCACATCACAGGATATACATTTCATCCACAAGTTCACAAATTAATAAGCATTTGTTTCAACTTTAATCATCTTGCTTCAGAACACATGAATTGTCAGGGTTTCTTGACTGGTCTTTTCATGAGACTTCTTTCCAAACACATTATTTTGAATTTCCATAATCATTTTGAAGCAAAACTCACACACTCTTCATAATAAACCAAAACACTAATATTTCCATTAGATATATACCTGGTTGGAATGAATGATTGTATATCAATATATGATTTCCTTTAATTTTTCAGATATCAGTTCAATTCATTATTTAAAGTTCAAAAAAGTTATATTATTTATTCACTGTATGGTCTATTCATGCATTTTCTCTATGTTCCTAGAAACAGGGTACACCTCTTTGTACCCCCGATTCTCATTTTACATCTTCAATATATTGCTCCCAGAAATGGTGAAAGAAATACTCATGTCACCTCATTATCACAGTAATATTCTGGACAAAAAATGGAAAGGTCACACTTATGATTGTACCAAAGCCTAAATGGAAAGTGAACATGGATTTCTAAAAACATCCATGTCCAGGTTGCCTAATGCTGTCAATTGTCAATCCTATTGGTGACTACATATTTGTTTTTTTCCTAATTTATATATTCAAACTCAACCCTGTTGAAAATGTCTAATTCTATCACTCACTTTATAGTTTGCCTGATTTCGTAATGTTTCTATTGATATCTGCTTTTCTACATATTTTCCCCAGTTCAACATAGTGACTGACTCTTCATATGTGCTGACATTTACATTCACTCTACAACCGAAAGTCTATTGCTAAAGAACTTTTGGTCGAAATCCTATACTCACTCTTCTTCCTAAACCTACTGACTATCTTCCTAATCCTACTGAATATCCCTTTTTGACTGGATGTTCTCTTCTAAATTCAATCATTCAATGTACAAGGTCCTATGCATTTGTATATCGAATTATCTGAGGCATCTTTGCAGAACATAATTCAAAGCTAAGTATCCCAATCCAGGGCAAAACCCTTCTGGGCTTCAAATCATACCTAGATTTCTGTTTTCCTACTTATATTTCACCTCTATATTCTTGTAAATATTGCAGGTTCCCAATACCATTATTCATCACACAGAATCACTCGTAACCCATATCAAACCTGTTTTTAACCCCAAGTATACACTGTTCCCTCAATCATTTTACAGAAGAGCGGGGACAGAGTGGTTCTTACAATACAGGAAAGTTGGGGACCTTCAACCTGATGAGAACCTCAAATGTCCATGCACAAATGATACCTGGAGAAGTTGAAGGCAGGTATGAAGCACCTGAGAGAGCAAGAGTCATCTTCCATGGCAAACAACCTGGTCAGGATGAAGGGATGTGTCTGAATCTGAATCTCTCTCTTCTTATTGTAGAGAAGATGGACCAAACCAGGCCTGAGTGGAGAGCTGTTCCCGGGTGCCAATGGTTGATATATATTCTACCTTATGAATGTGTCACAGGAAGTAGGGGCAACCTCCATCTTATGTTACCCTTGGAAGCAACTGTTAGGACAAAGTGGTTGCCAAGGCAGTGACCTCATTCAGTTCCAAAGAATGTGACATACCTCATTTCCTTGGTGATGGAACTCTCTGAACTTGGTATCCAAGAATCCAGGCACCCAGAGGCAGTCCCAGTCCCAGTCCCAGTGGGCTCACTTGTTTGGATTTACCAAGGACAGAGTCAGTTTTCTTGGTACCTAATGATGTGAGGATGGCCAAATGCCAGGAGAGCTCTGAAGATGGACCTTTCCTGAGAAAACAGGTAGTGGCTAACCACTTTTTCCTGACATCTTCAAAGATTTGGTCAAGGAAACAAGATCTGAGAGAAGACAGGCCATTTCGGTGGAACATAGTATGGCCCACCAGTTAGAGGACACTTCGGATAGTCACAGACCTACTTGGGGGAAGGAGGTGCCTTTGTGGGAGTGGGTGTGGGTTTGTTGTTTTGTCTCATGTTCTGAGAATAGATAGGAAAGGTGGTTTGTTTGGTTTGGAGTGGACAGTTTCTAGTAAGTCATTTGACACGGCGAGTGTTTCTGTGTATCCCACTGTGTCCGTTGTTGTAGACTTTAGAAAGAGAATGCATTAATGAATGTGTCCTGTCTAGTATAAATCTTCCCATAATTCATCCTGCCCAATATATGAATGGACTGCAGCTTGTCTTATCAATGCGCAACACCTGCTATCTTTCTAAGTTGTTGTTTTCTTCCTGAATTCTGGCCACTCTCCAGAATAGGCTCATGGATTTGTGTCCAAAATATGTACCACCTCCAAACTCTGTGACATGGCCATGTACTGGATAGCTGAAGAGAATGGCGAGCATCTCAGAAAACTCAGATATCAGTGTGACCAGGAAAGTCTCAGTGCAGAAACCCTGCTTTGGGCCTTTTGCTTACTTATTATTGTGTTGCACTGAATGTCAGGAAGGTCTTTGCCTCAGGCCACCCCTTTGTGAAGCCTGAAGAAAACAGTTTTCAAATGGAAATGAATGGGCCTCACCTGTGGCTCTTTGCTTAATTGCTTTGGAAAGAGATGTGTGTTTATCAGACTCTTGGACCTGTGTGTGGCTGTGACTTAGATTCTCAGCACCTGATGGATCTTAAGAATGATCCCATGTGAGCTTCCAAAAACAAAATGTCAAAAAATATCATTCATTGTGGATGAAGTCTCTTGCCTTCCTCTGTTAGGTTCCTACACTACTTCAAATGAGAATAGGGATTCTTTGGGTCAAATGAGTTCTTCAAAGCCCTGCAGAGGTGCTTGTGTTTTTGCATGACTCTTAATCACCTAAAGAATCGATACCTAAAATCAGTAGGCCTCAAATTGGAGAAACACAGAAGTATTAACGGCAGGCTTATTTGTTCACTCCTGGTTCACAGAAACGGTGTCCAGGCTACCCTGACTTTAGGCAAATGAGGGGCAAACGAGCTGATTTTGGACACTGTCTTGGGCTGCGCCCCTCATGGAAACCTCCAGCCAGAGGTTAAGATGATTGACTATATGGAATAAGATGAGGGCCATGTGGGAGTGTTTTGGTTTTAATTTTGGTCATTTGTGTGGCATTGGAAAAAATGACTGGGTCCACGTGGGCTTGAACTCTGGTGTGATTCCCCTTAGAGACTGGGTTTTGGAACTGAACTCAGAGAAGAATTGCCATGAATTTTGTTGGGATTTTAAGAGGCCACGCATGAAAGTCGCTCTTGGAAACTGAGACCTAGGCCCCGGGTGGATTTCCACAGAGCCCTGGGAATCTCAGCAAGGATATAACATGATTTTATTCTTAAAGAAATGGCATCCATAGTTGAGAGTCAAAACACACATGGACCTCACATTGTAGACCTCAATGGGCCTGGCCTAATGTGACCTTTTGTCCACTCTTTGGGAAGCCGTGCCTGTGAGAGTTCTCCAGAGATTTCATTGAAATGAGCTTCCACACCATTTAATGTTATCTGAATGAACTGAAACCCACAGTGCCTCCAACTTCATGCTTGAAAAATGGCTAGATAAATACCATGAAATTTTTGAAATTCCTATGACCAGGTGGCACTGGAGAAACATTGGATGTCATGTTGCTCATCATGAGTATACCAGACAGTGCCTTGATTTACTGAGTTTCATGAAAATGGTGTAGAACAGAGATGCCAGTAAGTTGGAGCCTGCTGAGTAGTGGGTCTAGAGCAGTGGTGGGGAGGTGTTTGATAAAACATCCGTGGTAGGGCCATGTGGATCTACCATTGGATTCCAAATGGCTTGTAACTGACATGGTGCAGCCAGCAGACCCTTATATGTAAAGGCATCTTGTTATATGGAGAGTTTTCAGAGGAAAATTAAGAATCAGGTTGATATGGACAAGGGGGCAATGGGGCAAGCTGTGAGAGATAGGAGCCTAGTTGGTGCATTCTCTTGCAGACCCTGACCCACCACACGTGACAGAACTCCCTCCAGCACTGTGTCCCAGTTTAGCTCCTAGTATTTCGTGAAACAAATACCAAACTCACAGTGCAGCAGCAAAAACACCACAAAAAGTGGAGGAGGACCAAATGGCTTCACAGTCCACACGGGGAGACACTTAGTCCCCAGTGGCCTCAGTTTACCTACAAAGAAAGGATTCAGCACTGCTTCATCTTGTTCATTGGAAAATAAGAAACCATGTCCTCCAGGTCACATAGATGCAGACCCAGCTTTGATGGTCTCACTACAGAGGAAGCCAAATCTCATGAAAACAACATATATTTCACGTGTGGAAGCTCAGAGGCAGTTTCTCAAAAAGTTTTTAGGCCAGCAGAGCTCCATGTTTGTGGAGTGTTTACCCTGTCCCTTAGTCATGGAAACTCCTCTACCACCTCCAAGGTTGTGAACTCCTGAGCATTTTCCATTCCAGATATATATTCACTGATTTGTAACTCTTCTCCTCTAATTGTGTCTTCCTTGGGGTGAAGGTAATGTCAAGGCATTGTTCTGGATGAGAGCGGGAGGATATTTGTGCAGCATGTATTTACATACATATTGGATTCATTTTCCAATTTTCCATTCGAAATACTGAATCCCTGACACTAACCCATACCTAGTAGACTCAGACTATTCATCCTAATATAATGGAGAAAATTAACCCAACACATTAGAAATACAAGCACTTCAGAGGAGACATGTTGTATAGTTGGACTTGACATTTGCATTATATAAGGAAGGAGTTATAAATCTAGTCAAATTTTAATTGAAATATTCTCCATGTGTTTTTAAACTTAACAAATATGTGAATTCTTGTTTCCCTTTTCTGTAGCCTATTCACACATGTATATTTATATGCATATATAGAATCCTACCAGGTATCACACATACATTTTTGTGAGGTGGCTGCCTTGGCAGATACATATTGTGAGAAGAGTTCACTCCTCCTAAATGCTGTTGGAAATGAAAAATCAACCTATAGGAGAGCGTCCTAGTAGAACAACATTATACATTAACTCATGTTCAGTAAAATAAATGTTTTTGCATTTGTGGATGATATATATTTACTGATGAATTTTGATTGGCATATATATTGGTACTTTTTAATGTCTGTGAGTGTTGTGTGTGTGTGTGTGTGTGTGTGTGTGTGTATGTATATATATATAGATGTAGATATAGATAATGATATACTCTCCACATATTTCAAAATATGAAATGTATGTGTCTAATATACACTCTCTAAATTCATTCATGTTCATGTATGTGGATTTATAATCAACTTTTCACAAGATTATAATCAGAAATATTCATCCACCTGAAATACATATTTGTTTCCTAGTACTGAAAACTAACTTCAGTGAATGGTGCATACAAATCCTAATTATTCTACAGTAACTGACCCAGTCTAACATCAATGCAAGTAGACTCCTATGGGACATGATATGTAATTTGTCATTCATTTGTATTCGACACTGGTACATTATTGTTTCTTCAGTTTTTGCACATCACAGGATATACATTTCATCCACAAGTTCACAAATTAATAAGCATTTGTTTCAACTTTCACCACTTCTTGCTTCAGAACACATGTATTGTCAGGGTTTCTTGACTGGTCTTTTCATGAGACTTCTTTCCAAACACATTATTTTGAATTTCCATAATCATTTTGAAGCAAAACTCACACACTCTTCATGATAAACCTAAACACAAATATTTCCATTACATATATACCAGGTTGGAATAAATGATTGTATATCAATATACGATTTCCTTTAATTTTTCAGATATCAGTTCAATTCATTATTTAAAGTTCCAAAAAGTTATATTATTTATTCACAGTATGGTCTATTCATGCTTTTTCTCTATGTTCATAGAAACAGAGTACACCTCTTTGTACCCCTGATTCTCATTTTACATCTTCAATATATTGCTCCCAGAAATGGTGAAAGAAATACTCATGTCACCTCATTATCACAGTAATATTCTGGACAAAAAATGGAAAGGTCACACTTATGATTGTACCAAAGCCTAAATGGAAAGTGAACATGGATTTCTAAAAACATCCATGTCCAGGTTGCCTAATGCTGTCAATTGTCAATCCTATTGGTGACTACATATTTGTTTTTTTCCTAATTTATATATTCAAACTCAACCCTGTTGAAAATGTCTAATTCTATCACTCACTTTATAGTTTGCCTGATTTCGTAATGTTTCTATTGATATCTGCTTTTCTACATATTTTCCCCAGTTCAACATAGTGACTGACTCTTCATATGTGCTGACATTTACATTCACTCAACAACCGAAAGTCTATTGCTAAAGAACTTTTGGTCCAAATCCTATACTCACTCTTCTTCCTAAACCTACCGACTATCTTCCTAATCCTACTGAATATCCCTTTTTGACTGGATGTTCTCTTCTAAATTCAATCATCCAATGTACATGGTCCTATGCAATTGTATATCGAATTATCTGAGGCATCTTTGCAGAACATCATTCAAAGCTAAGTATCCCAATAAAGGGCAAAACCCTTCTGGGCTTCAAATCATACCTAGATTTCTGTTTTCCTACTTATATTTCACCTCTATATTCTTGTAAATATTGCAGGTTCCCAATACCATTATTCATCACACAGAATCACTCGTAATACAAATCAAACCTGTTTTTAACCCCAAGTATACACTGTTCCCTCAATCATTTTACAGAAGAGCAGGGACAGAGTGGTTCTTACAATACAGGAAAGTTGGGGACCTTCCACCTGATGAGAACCTCAAATGTCCATGCACAAATGATACCTGGAGAAGTTGAAGGCAGGTATGAAGCACCTGAGAGAGCAAAAGTCATCTTCCATGGCAAACAACCTGTTCAGGATGAAGGGATGTGTCTGAATCTGCCTCTCTCTCTTCTTATTGTACAGAAGATGGACCAAACCAGGGCTGAGTGGAGAGCTGTTCCCGGGTGCCAATGGTGATATACATTCTACCTTATGAAAGTGTCACAGGAAGTAGGGGCAACCTCCATCTTATGTTACCCTTGGAAGCAACTGTTAGGACAAAGTGGTTGCCAAGGCAGTGACCTCATTCAGTTCCAAAGAATGTGACATACCTCATTTCCTTGGTGATGGAACTCTCTGAACTTGGTATCCAAGAAGCCAGGCACCCAGAGGCAGTCCCAGTCCCAGTCCCAGTGGGCTCACTTGTTTGGATTTACCAAGGACAGAGTCAGTTTTCTTGGTACCTAATGATGTGAGGATGGCCAAATGCCAGGAGAGCTCTGAAGATGGACCTTTCCTGAGAAAACAGGTAGTGGCTAACCACTTTTTCCTGACATCTTCACAGAGTTGGTCAAGGAAACAAGATCTGAGAGAAGACAGGCCATTTCGGGGGAACATAGTATGGCCCACCAGTCAGAGGACACTCCGGATAGTCACAGACGTACTTGGGGGGAAGGAGGTGCCTTTGTGGGAGTGGGTGTGGGTTTGTTGTTTTGTCTCATGTTCTGAGAATAGATAGGAAAGGCGGTTTGTTTGGTTTGGAGTGGACAGTTTCTAGTAAGTCATTTGACATGGCGAGTGTTTCTCTTTCTGTGTATCCCACTGTGTCCGTTGTTGTAGACATTAGAAAAGAGAATGCATTAATGCATGTGTCCTGTCTAGTATAAATCTTCCCATAATTCATCCGGCCCAATATATGAATGGACTGCAGCTTGTCTTATCAATTTGCAACACCTGCTATCTTTCTAAGTTGTTGTTTTCTTCAAGAATTCTGGCCACTCTCCAGAATAGGCTCATGGATTTGTGTCCAAAATATGTACCACCTCCAAGCTCTGTGACATGGCCATGTACTGGATAGCTGAAGAGAATGGCGAGCATCTCAGAAAACTCAGATATCAGTGTGACCAGGAAAGTCTCAGTGCAGAAACCCTGCTTTGGGCCTTTTGCTTACTTATTGTTGTGTTTCACTGAATGTCAGGAAGGTCTTTGCCTCAGGCCACCCCTTTGTGAAGCCTGAAGAAAACAGTTTTCAAATGGAAATGAATGGGCCTCACCTGTGGCTCTTTATCAGCCTCTTGGACCTGTGTGTGGCTGTGACTTAGATTCTCAGCACCTGATGGATCTTAAGAATGATTCCATGTGAGCTTCCAAAACCAAAATGGCAAGAAATATCATTCATTGTGGATGAAGTCTCTTGCCTTCCTCTGTTACGTTCCTGCACTCCATCAAATGACAATAGGGATTCTTTGGGTCAAATGAGTTCTTCAAAGCCCTGCAGAGGTGCTTGTGTTTTCGCATGACTCTAAATCACCTAAAGAATCGATACCTAAAATCAGTAGGCCTCAAATTGGAGAAACAAAGAAGTATAAACAACAGGCTTATTTGTTCACTCCTGGTTCACAGAAACGGTGTCCATGCTACCCTGACTTTAGGCAAATGAGGGGCAAACGAGCTGATTTTGGACACTGTCTTGGGCTGCGCCCCTCATGGAAACCTCCAGCCAGAGGTTAAGATGATTGACTATATGGAATAAGATGAAGGCCATGTGGGAGTGTTTTGGTTTTAATTTTGGTCATTTGTGTGGCATTGGAAAAAATGACTGGGTCCACGTGGGGTTGAACTCTGGTGTGATTCCCCTTAGAGACTGGGTTTTGGAACTGAACTCAGAGAAGCATTGCCATGAATTTTGTTGGGATTTTAAGAGGCCACGCATGAAAGTCGCTCTTGGAAACTGAGACCTAGGCCCCGGGTGGATTTCCACAGAGGCCTGGGAATCTCAGCAAGGATATCACATGATTTTATTCTTAAAGAAATGGCAGCCATAGTTGAGAGTCAAAACACACATGGAACTCACATTGTAGACCTCAATGGGCCTGGCCTAATGTGACTTTTGTCCACTCTTTGGGAAGCCGTGCCTGTGAGAATTCTCCAGAGATTTCATTGAAATGAGCTTCCTCACCATTTAATGTTTGCTGAATGAACTGAAACCCACAGTGCCTCCAACTTCATGCTTGAGAAATGGCTAGATAAATACCATGAAATTTTTGAAATTCCTATGACCAGGTGGCACTGGAGAAACATTGGATGTCCTGTTGCTCATCATGAGTATACCAGACAGTGCCTTGATTTACTGAGTTTCATGAAAATGGTGTAGAACAGAGATGCCAGTAAGTTGGAGCCTGCTGAGTAGTGGGTCTAGAGCAGTGGTGGGGAGGTGTTTGATAAAACATCCGTGGTAGGGCCATGTGGATCTACCATTGAATTCCAAATGGCTTGTAACTTACATGGTGCAGCCAGCAGACCCTTATATGTAAAGGCATCTTGTTATATGGAGAGTTTTCAGAGGAAAATTAAGAATCAGGTTGATATGGACAAGGGGGCAATGGGGCAAGCTGTGAGAGATAGGAGCCTAGTTGGTGCATTCTCTTGCAGACCCTGACCCACCACACGTGACAGAACTCCCTTCAGCACTGTGTCCCAGTTTAGCTCCTAGTATTTCATGAAACAAATACCAAACTCACAGTGCAGCAGCAAAAACACCACAAATTGGAGGAGGACCAAATGGCATTACAGTCCACACGGGGAGACACTTAGTCCCCAGTGGCCTCAGTTTACCTACAAAGAGAGGATTCAGCTCTGCTTCATCTTGTTCATTGGAAAATAAGAAACCATGTCCTCCTGGTCACATAGATGCAGACCCAGCTTTGATGGTCTCACTACAGAGGAATCCAAATCTCCTGAAAACAACATATATTTCAAGTGTGGAAGCTCAGAGGCAGTTTCTCAAAAAGTTTTTAGGCCAGCAGAGCTCCATGTTTGTGGAGTCTTTACCCTGTCCCTTAGTTTTGGAAACTCCTCTACCACCTCCAAGGTTGTGAACTCCTGAGCATTTTCCATTCCAGATATGTATTCACTGATTTTGTAACTCTTCTCCTCTAATTGTGTCTTACTTGGGGTGAAGGTAATGTCAAGGCATTGTTCTGGATGAGAGCGGGAGGATATTTGTGCAGCATATATCTACATACACATTGGATTCATTTTCCAATTTTCCATTCGAAATACTGAATCCCTGACACTAACCCATACCTAGTAGTCTCAGACTATTCATCCTAATATAATGGAGAAAATTAACCCAACACAATGGAAATACAAGCACTTCAGAGGAGACATGTTGTATAGTTGGACTTGACATATGCATTATATAAGGTAGGAGTTACAAATCTAGTCAAATTTTAATTGAAATATTCTCCACGTGTTTTTAAACTTAACAAATATGTGAATTCTTTTTTCCCTTTTCTGTAGCCTATTCACACATGTATATTTATATGCATATATAGAATCCTACCAGGTATCACACGTACATTTTTGTGAGGTGGCTGTCTTGGCAGATACAAATTGTGAGAAGTGTTCACTCCTCCTTAATGCTGTTGGAAATGAAAATTCAACCTATAGGAGAGCGTCCTAGTAGAACAACATTATACATTAACTCATGTTCAGTAAAATAAATATTTTTGCATTTGTGGATGATATATATTTACTGATGAATTTTGATTGGCATATATATTGGTACTTTTTAATGTCTGTGAGTGTTGTGTGTGTGTGTGTGTGTGTGTGTGTGTATGTGTATATATAGATGTAGATATAGATATAGATATACTCTCCAAATTTTTCAAAATATGAAATGTATGTGTCTAATATACACTCTCTAAATTCATTAATGTTCATGTATGTGGATTTATAATCAACTTTTCACAAGATTATAATCAGAAATATTCATCCACCTGAAATACATATTTGTTTCCTAGTACTGAAAACTAACTTCAGTGAATGGTGCATACAAATCCTAATTATTCTACAGTAACTGACCCAGTCTAACATCAATGCAAGTAGACTCCTATGGGACATGATATGTAATTTGTCATTCATTTGTATTCGACACTGGTACATTATTGTTTCTTCAGTTTTTGCACATCACAGGATATACATTTCATCCACAAGTTCACAAATTAATAAGCATTTGTTTCAACTTTCACCACTTCTTGCTTCAGAACACATGTATTGTCAGGGTTTCTTGACTGGTCTTTTCATGAGACTTCTTTCCAAACACATTATTTTGAATTTCCATAATCATTTTGAAGCAAAACTCACACACTCTTCATGATAAACCTAAACACAAATATTTCCATTACATATATACCTGGTTGGAATGAATGATTGTATATCAATATACGATTTCCTTTAATTTTTCAGATATCAGTTCAATTCATTATTTAAAGTTCCAAAAAGTTATATTATTTATTCACAGTATGGTCTATTCATGCTTTTTCTCTATGTTCCTAGAAACAGGGTACACCTCTTTGTACCCCCAATTCTCATTTTACATCTTCAATATATTGCTCCCAGAAATGGTGAAAGAAATACTCATGTCACCTCATTATCACAGTAATATTCTGGACAAAAAATGGAAAGGTCACACTTATGATTGTATCAAAGCCTAAATGGAAAGTGAACATGGATTTCTAAAAACATCCATGTCCAGGTTGCCTAATGCTGTCAATTGTCAATCCTATTGGTGACTACATATTTGTTTTTTTCCTAATTTATATGTTCAAACTCAACCCTGTTGAAAATGTCTAATTCTATCACTCACTTTATAGTTTGCCTGATTTCGTAATGTTTCTATTGATATCTGCTTTTCTACATATTTTCCCCAGTTCAACATAGTGACTGACTCTTCATATGTGCTGACATTTACATTCACTCAACAACCGAAAGTCTATTGCTAAAGAACTTTTGGTCCAAATCCTATACTCACTCTTCTTCCTAAACCTTCCGACTATCTTCCTAATCCTACTGAATATCCCTTTTTGACTGGATGTTCTCTTCTAACTTCAATCATCCAATGTACAAGGTCCTATGCCATTGTATATCGAATTATCTGAGGCATCTTTGCAGAACATCATTCAAAGCTAAGTATCCCAATCAAGGGCAAAACCCTTCTGGGCTTCAAATCATACCTAGATTTCTGTTTTCCTACTTATATTTCACCTCTATATTCTTGTAAATATTGCAGGTTCCCAATACCATTATTCATCACACAGAATCACTCGTAATCCAAATCAAAACTGTTTTTAAACCCAAGTATACACTGTCCCCTCAATCATTTTACAGAAGAGAAGGGACAGAGTGGTTCTTACAATACAGGAAAGTTGGGGACCTTCCACCTGATGAGAACCTCAAATGTCCATGCACAAATGATACCTGGAGAAGTTGAAGGCAGGTATGAAGCACCTGAGAGAGCAAAAGTCATCTTCCATGGCAAACAACCTGGTCAGGATGAAGGGATGTGTCTGAATCTGCCTCTCTCTCTTCTATTGTACAGAAGATGGACCAAACCAGGGCTGAGTGGACAGCTGTTCCCGGGTGCCAATGGTGATATACATTCTACCTTATGAAAGTGTCACAGGATGTAGGGGCAACCTCCATCTTATGTTACCCTTGGAAGCAACTGTTAGGACAAAGTGGTTGCCAAGGCAGTGACCTCATTCAGTTCCAAAGAATGTGACATACCTCAATTCCTTGGTGATGGAACATTCTGAACTTGGTATCCAAGAAGCCAGGCACCCAGAGGCAGTCCCAGTCCCAGTCCCAGTGGGCTCACTTGTTTGGATTTACCAAGGACAGAGTCAGTTTTCTTGGTACCTAATGATGTGAGGATGGCCAAATGCCAGGAGAGCTCTGAAGATGGACCTTTCCTGGGAAAACAGGTAGTGGCTAACCACTTTTTCCTGACATCTTCACAGAGTTGGTCAAGGAAACAAGATCTGAGAGAAGACAGGCCATTTCGGGGGAACATAGTATGGCCCACCAGTCAGAGGACACTCCGGATAGTCACAGACGTACTTGGAGGGAAGGAGGTGCCTTTGTGGGAGTGGGTGTGGGTTTGTTGTTTTGTCTCATGTTCTGAGAATAGATAGGAAAGGCGGTTTGTTTGGTTTGGAGTGGACAGTTTCTAGTAAGTCATTTGACATGGCGAGTGTTTCTCTTTCTGTGTATCCCACTGTGTCCGTTGTTGTAGACATTAGAAAAGAGAATGCATTAATGCATGAGTCCTGTCTAGTATAAATCTTCCCATAATTCATCCTGCCCAATATATGAATGGACTGCAGCTTGTCTTATCAATTTGCAACACCTGCTATCTTTCTAAGTTGTTGTTTTCTTCCTGAATTTTGGCCACTCTCCAGAATAGGCTCATGGATTTGTGTCCAAAATATGTACCACCTCCAAGCTCTGTGACATGGCCATGTACTGGATAGCTGAAGAGAATGGCGAGCATCTCAGAAAACTCAGATATCAGTGTGACCAGGAAAGTCTCAGTGCAGAAAACCTGCTTTGGGCCTTTTGCTTACTTATTGTTGTGTTTCACTGAATGTCAGGAAGGTCTTTGCCTCAGGCCACCCCTTTGTGAAGCCTGAAGAAAACAGTTTTCAAATGGAAATGAATGGGCCTCACCTGTGGCTCTTTATCAGCCTTTTGGACCTGTGTGTGGCTGTGACTTAGATTCTCAGCACCTGATGGATCTTAAGAATGATTCCATGTGAGCTTCCAAAACCAAAATGGCAAGAAATATCATTCATTGTGGATGAAGTCTCTTGCCTTCCTCTGTTAGGTTCCTGCACTCCATCAAATGACAATAGGGATTCTTTGGGTCAAATGTGTTCTTCAAAGCCCTGCAGAGGTGCTTGTGTTTTCGCATGACTCTAAATCACCTAAAGAATCGATACCTAAAATCAGTAGGCCTCAAATTGGAGAAACAAAGAAGTATTAACGGCAGGCTTATTTGTTCACTCCTGGTTCACAGAAACGGTGTCCAGGCTACCCTGACTTTAGGCAAATGAGGGGCAAACGAGCTGATTTTGGACACTGTCTTGGGCTGCGCCCCTCATGAAAACCTCCAGCCAGAGGTTAAGATGATTGACTATATGGAATAAGATGAAGGCCATGTGGGAGTGTTTTGGTTTTAATTTTGGTCATTTGTGTGGCATTGGAAATAATGACTGGGTCCACGTGGGCTTGAACTCTGGTGTGATTCCCCTTAGAGACTGGGTTTTGGAACTGAACTCAGAGAAGCATTGCCATGAATTTTGTTGGGATTTTAAGAGGCCACGCATGAAAGTCGCTCTTGGAAACTGAGACCTAGGCCCCGGGTGGATTTCCACAGAGGCCTGGGAATCTCAGCAAGGATATCACATGATTTTATTCTTAAAGAAATGGCAGCCATAGTTGAGAGTCAAAACACACATGGACCTCACATTGTAGACCTCAATGGGCCTGGCCTAATGTGACCTTTTGTCCACTCTTTGGGAAGCCGTGCCTGTGAGAGTTCTCCAGAGATTTCATTGAAATGAGCTTCCTCACCATTTAATGTTTTCTGAATGAACTGAAACCCACAGTGCCTCCAACTTCATGCTTGAAAAATGGCTAGATAAATACCATGAAATTTTTGAAATTCCTATGACCAGGTGGCACTGGAGAAACATTGGATGTCCTGTTGCTCATCATGAGTATACCAGACAGTGCCTTGATTTACTGAGTTTCATGAAAATGGTGTAGAACAGAGATGCCAGTAAGTTGGAGCCTGCTGAGTAGTGGGTCTAGAGCAGTGGTGGGGAGGTGTTTGATAAAACATCCGTGGTAGGGCAATGTGGATCTACCATTGAATTCCAAATGGCTTGTAACTTACATGGTGCAGCCAGCAGACCCTTATATGTAAAGGCATCTTGTTATATGGAGAGTTTTCAGAGGAAAATTAAGAATCAGGTTGATATGGACAAGGGGGCAATGGGGCAAGCTGTGAGAGATAGGAGCCTAGTTGGTGCATTCTCTTGCAGACCCTGACCCACCACACGTGACAGAACTCCCTCCAGCACTGTGTCCCAGTTTAGCTCCTAGTATTTCATGAAACAAATACCAAACTCACAGTGCAGCAGCAAAAACACCACAAATTGGAGGAGGACCAAATGGCATCACAGTCCACACGGGGAGACACTTAGTCCCCAGTGGCCTCAGTTTACCTACAAAGAGAGGATTCAGCTCTGCTTCATCTTGTTCATTGGAAAATAAGAAACCATGTCCTCCAGGTCACATAGATGCAGACCCAGCTTTGATGGTCTCACTACAGAGGAATCCAAATCTCCTGAAAACAACATATATTTCAAGTGTGGAAGCTCAGAGGCAGTTTCTCAAAAAGTTTTTAGGCCAGAAGAGCTCCATGTTTGTGGAGTGTTTACCCTGTCCCTTAGTTTTGGAATCTTCTCTACCACCTCCAAGGTTGTGAACTCCTGAGCATTTTCCATTCCAGATATGTATTCACTGATTTTGGAACTCTTCTCCTCTAATTGTGTCTTACTTGGGGTGAAGGTAATGTCAAGGCATTGTTCTGGATGAGAGCGGGAGGATATTTGTGCAGCATATATTTACATACACATTGGATTCAATTTCCAATTTTCCATTCGAAATACTGAATCCCTGACACTAACCCATACCTAGTAGTCTCAGACTATTCATCTTAATATAATGGAGAAAATTAACCCAACACAATGGAAATACAAGCACTTCAGAGGAGACATGTTGTATAGTTGGACTTGACATATGCATTATATAAGGTAGGAGTTATAAATCTAGTCAAATTTTAATTGAAATATTCTCCACGTGTTTTTAAACTTAACAAATATGTGAATTCTTGTTTCCCTTTTCTGTAGCCTATTCACACATGTATATTTATATGCATATATAGAATCCTACCAGGTATCACACGTACATTTTTGTGAGGTGGCTGTCTTGGCAGATACAAATTGTGAGAAGTGTTCACTCCTCCTTAATGCTGTTGGAAATGAAAATTCAACCTATAGGAGAGCGTCCTAGTAGAACAACATTATACATTAACTCATGTTCAGTAAAATAAATATTTTTGCATTTGTGGATGATATATATTTACTGATGAATTTTGATTGGCATATATATTGGTAATTTTTAATGTCTGTGAGTGTTGTGTGTGTGTGTGTGTGTGTGTGTATGTGTATATATAGATGTAGATATAGATAATGATATACTCTCCAAATTTTTCAAAATATGAAATGTATGTGTCTAATATACACTCTCTAAATTCATTCATGTTCATGTATGTGGATTTATAATCAACTTTTCACAAGATTATAATCAGAAATATTCATCCACCTGAAATACATATTTGTTTCCTAGTACTGAAAACTAACTTCAATGAATGGTGCATACAAATCCTAATTATTCTACAGTAACTGACCCAGTCTAACATCAATGCAAGTAGACTCCTATGGGACATGATATGTAATTTGTCATTCATTTGTATTCGACACTGGTACATTATCGTTTCTTCAGTTTTTGCACATCACAAGATATACATTTCATCCACAAGTTCACAAATTTATAAGCATTTGTTTCAACTTTAACCACTTCTTGCTTCAGAACACATGTATTGTCAGGGTTTCTTGACTGGTCTTTTCATGAGACTTCTTTCCAAACACATTATTTTGAATTTAAATAATCATTTTGAAGCAAAACTCACACACTCTTCATGATAAACCTAAACACAAATATTTCCATTACATATATACCTGGTTGGAATGAATGATTGTATATCAATATACGATTTCCTTTAATTTTTCAGATATCAGTTCAATTCATTATTTAAAGTTCCAAAAAGTTATATTATTTATTCACAGTATGGTCTATTCATGCTTTTTCTCTATGTTCCTAGAAACAGGGTACACCTCTTTGTACCCCCGATTCTCATTTTACATCTTCAATATATTGCTCCCAGAAATGGTGAAAGAAATACTCATGTCACCTCATTATCACAGTAATATTCTGGACAAAAAATGGAAAGGTCACACTTATGATTGTACCAAAGCCTAAATGGAAAGTGAACATGGATTTCTAAAAACTTCCATGTCCAGGTTGCCTAATGCTGTCAATTGTCAATCCTATTGGTGACTACATATTTTTTTTTTCCTAATTTATATGTTCAAACTCAACCCTGTTGAAAATGTCTAATTCTATCACTCACTTTATAGTTTGCCTGATTTCGTAATGTTTCTATTGATATCTGCTTTTCTACATATTTTCCCCAGTTCAACATAGTGACTGACTCTTCATATGTGCTGACATTTACATTCACTCAACAACCGAAAGTCTATTGCTAAAGAACTTTTGGTCCAAATCCTATACTCACTCTTCTTCCTAAACCTTCCGACTATCTTCCTAATCCTACTGAATATCCCTTTTTGACTGGATGTTCTCTTCTAACTTCAATCATCCAATGTACAAGGTCCTATGCCATTGTATATCGAATTATCTGAGGCATCTTTGCAGAACATCATTCAAAGCTAAGTATCCCAATCAAGGGCAAAACCCTTCTGGGCTTCAAATCATACCTAGATTTCTGTTTTCCTACTTATATTTCACCTCTATATTCTTGTAAATATTGCAGGTTCCCAATACCATTATTCATCACACAGAATCACTCGTAATCCAAATCAAAACTGTTTTTAACCCCAAGTATACACTGTCCCCTCAATCATTTTACAGAAGAATAGGGACAGAGTGGTTCTTACAATACAGGAAAGTTGGGGACCTTCCACCTGATGAGAACCTCAAATGTCCATGCACAAATGATACCTGGAGAAGTTGAGGCAGGTATGAAGCACCTGAGAGAGCAAAAGTCATCTTCCATGGCAAACAACCTGGTCAGGATGAAGGGATGTGTCTGAATCTGCCTCTCTCTCTTCTTATTGTACAGAAGATGGACCAAACCAGGGCTGAGTGGAGAGCTGTTCCCGGGTACCAATGGTGATATACATTCTACCTTATGAAAGTGTCACAGGATGTAGGGGCAACCTCCATCTTATGTTACCCTTGGAAGCAACTGTTAGGACAAAGTGGTTGCCAAGGCAGTGACCTCATTCAGTTCCAAAGAATGTGACATACCTCATTTCCTTGGTGATGGAACTTTCTGAACTTGGTATCCAAGAAGCCAGGCACCCAGAGGCAGTCCCAGTCCCAGACCCAGTGGGCTCACTTGTTTGGATTTACCAAGGACAGAGTCAGTTTTCTTGGTACCTAATGATGTGAGGATGGCCAAATGCCAGGAGAGCTCTGAAGATGGACCTTTCCTGGGAAAACAGGTAGTGGCTAACCACTTTTTCCTGACATCTTCACAGAGTTGGTCAAGGAAACAAGATCTGAGAGAAGACAGGCCATTTCGGGGGAACATAGTATGGCCCACCAGTCAGAGGACACTCCGGATAGTCACAGACGTACTTGGGGGGAAGGAGGTGCCTTTGTGGGAGTGGGTGTGGGTTTGTTGTTTTGTCTCATGTTCTGAGAATAGATAGGAAAGGCGGTTTGTTTGGTTTGGAGTGGACAGTTTCTAGTAAGTCATTTGACATGGCGAGTGTTTCTCTTTCTGTGTATCCCACTGTGTCCGTTGTTGTAGACATTAGAAAAGAGAATGCATTAATGCATGTGTCCTGTCTAGTATAAATCTTCCCATAATTCATCCTGCCCAATATATGAATGGACTGCAGCTTGTCTTATCAATTTGCAACACCTGCTATCTTTCTAAGTTGTTGTTTTCTTCCTGAATTCTGGCCACTCTCCAGAATAGGCTCATGGATTTGTGTCCAAAATATGTACCACCTCCAAGCTCTGTGACATGGCCATGTACTGGATAGCTGAAGAGAATGGCGAGCATCTCAGAAAACTCAGATATCAGTGTGACCAGGAAAGTCTCAGTGCAGAAACCCTGCTTTGGGCCTTTTGCTTACTTATTGTTGTGTTTCACTGAATGTCAGGAAGGTCTTTGCCTCAGGCCACCCCTTTGTGAAGCCTGAAGAAAACAGTTTTCAAATGGAAATGAATGGGCCTCACCTGTGGCTCTTTATCAGCCTTTTGGACCTGTGTGTGGCTGTGACTTAGATTCTCAGCACCTGATGGATCTTAAGAATGATTCCATGTGAGCTTCCAAAACCAAAATGGCAAGAAATATCATTCATTGTGGATGAAGTCTCTTGCCTTCCTCTGTTAGGTTCCTGCACTCCATCAAATGACAATAGGGATTCTTTGGGTCAAATGAGTTCTTCAAAGCCCTGCAGAGGTGCTTGTGTTTTCGCATGACTCTAAATCACCTAAAGAATCGATACCTAAAATCAGTAGGCCTCAAATTGGAGAAACAAAGAAGTATTAACGGCAGGCTTATTTGTTCACTCCTGGTTCACAGAAACGGTGTCCAGGCTACCCTGACTTTAGGCAAATGAGGGGCAAACGAGCTGATTTTGGACACTGTCTTGGGCTGCGCCCCTCATGGAAACCTCCAGCCAGAGGTTAAGATGATTGACTATATGGAATAAGATGAAGGCCATGTGGGAGTGTTTTGGTTTTAATTTTGGTCATTTGTGTGGCATTGGAAAAAATGACTGGGTCCACGTGGGGTTGAACTCTGGTGTGATTCCCCTTAGAGACTGGGTTTTGGAACTGAACTCAGAGAAGCATTGCCATGAATTTTGTTGGGATTTTAAGAGGCCACGCATGAAAGTCGCTCTTGGAAACTGAGACCTAGGCCCCGGGTGGATTTCCACAGAGGCCTGGGAATCTCAGCAAGGATATCACATGATTTTATTCTTAAAGAAATGGCAGCCATAGTTGAGAGTCAAAACACACATGGACCTCACATTGTAGACCTCAATGGGCCTGGCCTAATGTGACCTTTTGTCCACTCTTTGGGAAGCCGTGCCTGTGAGAGTTCTCCAGAGATTTCATTGAAATGAGCTTCCTCACCATTTAATGTTTGCTGAATGAACTGAAACCCACAGTGCCTCCAACTTCATGCTTGAGAAATGGCTAGATAAATACCATGAAATTTTTGAAATTCCTATGACCAGGTGGCACTGGAGAAACATTGGATGTCCTGTTGCTCATCATGAGTATACCAGACAGTGCCTTGATTTACTGAGTTTCATGAAAATGGTGTAGAACAGAGATGCCAGTAAGTTGGAGCCTGCTGAGTAGTGGGTCTAGAGCAGTGGTGGGGAGGTGTTTGATAAAACATCCGTGGTAGGGCCATGTGGATCTACCATTGAATTCCAAATGGCTTGTAACTTACATGGTGCAGCTAGCAGACCCTTATATGTAAAGGCATCTTGTTATATGGAGAGTTTTCAGAGGAAAATTAAGAATCAGGTTGATATGGACAAGGGGGCAATGGGGCAAGCTGTGAGAGATAGGAGCCTAGTTGGTGCATTCTCTTGCAGACCCTGACCCACCACACGTGACAGAACTCCCTCCAGCACTGTGTCCCAGTTTAGCTCCTAGTATTTCATGAAACAAATACCAAACTCACAGTGCAGCAGCAAAAACACCACAAATTGGAGGAGGACCAAATGGCATCACAGTCCACACGGGAAGACACTTAGTCCCCAGTGGCCTTAGTTTACCTACAAAGAGAGGATTCAGCTCTGCTTCATCTTGTTCATTGGAAAATAAGAAACCATGTCCTCCTGGTCACATAGATGCAGACCCAGCTTTGATGGTCTCACTACAGAGGAATCCAAATCTCCTGAAAACAACATATATTTCAAGTGTGGAAGCTCAGAGGCAGTTTCTCAAAAAGTTTTTAGGCCAGCAGAGCTCCATGTTTGTGGAGTCTTTACCCTGTCCCTTAGTTTTGGAAACTCCTCTACCACCTCCAAGGTTGTGAACTCCTGAGCATTTTCCATTCCAGATATGTATTCACTGATTTTGTAACTCTTCTCCTCTAATTGTGTCTTACTTGGGGTGAAGGTAATGTCAAGGTATTGTTCTGGATGAGAGCGGGAGGATATTTGTGCAGCATATATTTACATACACATTGGATTCATTTTCCAATTTTCCATTCGAAATACTGAATCCCTGACACTAACCCATACCTAGTAGTCTCAGACTATTCATCCTAATATAATGGAGAAAATTAACCCAACACAATGGAAATACAAGCACTTTAGAGGAGACATGTTGTATAGTTGGACTTGACATATGCATTATATAAGGTAGGAGTTACAAATCTAGTCAAATTTTAATTGAAATATTCTCCACGTGTTTTTAAACTTAACAAATATGTGAATTCTTGTTTCCCTTTTCTGTAGCCTATTCACACATGTATATTTATATGCATATATAGAATCCTACCAGGTATCACACGTACATTTTTGTGAGGTGGCTGTCTTGGCAGATACAAATTGTGAGAAGTGTTCACTCCTCCTTAATGCTGTTGGAAATGAAAATTCAACCTATAGGAGAGCGTCCTAGTAGAACAACATTATACATTAACTCATGTTCAGTAAAATAAATATTTTTGCATTTGTGGATAATATATATTTACTGATGAATTTTGATTGGCATATATATTGGTACTTTTTAATGTCTGTGAGTGTTGTGTGTGTGTGTGTGTGTGTGTGTGTGTATGTGTATATATAGATGTAGATATAGATATAGATATACTCTCCAAATTTTTCAAAATATGAAATGTATGTGTCTAATATACACTCTCTAAATTCATTAATGTTCATGTATGTGGATTTATAATCAACTTTTCACAAGATTATAATCAGAAATATTCATCCACCTGAAATACATATTTGTTTCCTAGTACTGAAAACTAACTTCAGTGAATGGTGCATACAAATCCTAATTATTCTACAGTAACTGACCCAGTCTAACATCAATGCAAGTAGACTCCTATGGGACATGATATGTAATTTGTCATTCATTTGTATTCGACACTGGTACATTATCGTTTCTTCAGTTTTTGCACATCACAAGATATACATTTCATCCACAAGTTCACAAATTTATAAGCATTTGTTTCAACTTTAACCACTTCTTGCTTCAGAACACATGTATTGTCAGGGTTTCTTGACTGGTCTTTTCATGAGACTTCTTTCCAAACACATTATTTTGAATTTAAATAATCATTTTGAAGCAAAACTCACACACTCTTCATGGTAAACCTAAACACAAATATTTCCATTACATATATACCTGGTTGGAATGAATGATTGTATATCAATATACGATTTCCTTTAATTTTTCAGATATCAGTTCAATTCATTATTTAAAGTTCCAAAAAGTTATATTATTTATTCACAGTATGGTCTATTCATGCTTTTTCTCTATGTTCCTAGAAACAGGGTACACCTCTTTGTACGCCCGATTCTCATTTTACATCTTCAATATATTGCTCCCAGAAATGGTGAAAGAAATACTCATGTCACCTCATTATCACAGTAATATTCTGGACAAAAAATGGAAAGGTCACACTTATGATTGTACAAAAGCCTAAATGGAAAGTGAACATGGATTTCTAAAAACTTCCATGTCCAGGTTGCCTAATGCTGTCAATTGTCAATCCTATTGGTGACTACATATTTGTTTTTTTCCTAATTTATATGTTCAAACTCAACCCTGTTGAAAATGTCTAATTCTATCACTCACTTTATAGTTTGCCTGATTTCGTAATGTTTCTATTGATATCTGCTTTTCTACATATTTTCCCCAGTTCAACATAGTGACTGACTCTTCATATGTGCTGACATTTACATTCACTCAACAACCGAAAGTCTATTGCTAAAGAACTTTTGGTCCAAATCCTATACTCACTCTTCTTCCTAAACCTTCCGACTATCTTCCTAATCCTACTGAATATCCCTTTTTGACTGGATGTTCTCTTCTAACTTCAATCATCCAATGTACAAGGTCCTATGCCATTGTATATCGAATTATCTGAGGCATCTTTGCAGAACATCATTCAAAGCTAAGTATCCCAATCAAGGGCAAAACCCTTCTGGGCTTCAAATCATACCTAGATTTCTGTTTTCCTACTTATATTTCACCTCTATATTCTTGTAAATATTGCAGGTTCCCAATACCATTATTCATCACACAGAATCACTCGTAATCCAAATCAAAACTGTTTTTAACCCCAAGTATACACTGTCCCATCAATCATTTTACAGAAGAGAAGGGACAGAGTGGTTCTTACAATACAGGAAAGTTGGGGACCTTCCACCTGATGAGAACCTCAAATGTCCATGCACAAATGATACCTGGAGAAGTTGAAGGCAGGTATGAAGCACCTGAGAGAGCAAAAGTCATCTTCCATGGCAAACAACCTGGTCAGGATGAAGGGATGTGTCTGAATCTGCCTCTCTCTCTTCTTATTGTACAGAAGATGGACCAAACCAGGGCTGAGTGGAGAGCTGTTCCCGGGTGCCAATGGTGATATACATTCTACCTTATGAAAGTGTCACAGGATGTAGGGGCAACCTCCATCTTATGTTACCCTTGGAAGCAACTGTTAGGACAAAGTGGTTGCCAAGGCAGTGACCTCATTCAGTTCCAAAGAATGTGACATACCTCATTTCCTTGGTGATGGAACTTTCTGAACTTGGTATCCAAGAAGCCAGGCACCCAGAGGCAGTCCCAGTCCCAGACCCAGTGGGCTCACTTGTTTGGATTTACCAAGGACAGAGTCAGTTTTCTTGGTACCTAATGATGTGAGGATGGCCAAATGCCAGGAGAGCTCTGAAGATGGACCTTTCCTGGGAAAACAGGTAGTGGCTAACCACTTTTTCCTGACATCTTCACAGAGTTGGTCAAGGAAACAAGATCTGAGAGAAGACAGGCCATTTCGGGGGAACATAGTATGGCCCACCAGTCGGAGGACACTCCGGATAGTCACAGACGTACTTGGGGGGAAGGAGGTGCCTTTATGGGAGTGGGTGTGGGTTTGTTGTTTTGTCTCATGTTCTGAGAATAGATAGGAAAGGCGGTTTGTTTGGTTTGGAGTGGACAGTTTCTAGTAAGTCATTTGACATGGCGAGTGTTTCTCTTTCTGTGTATCCCACTGTGTCCGTTGTTGTAGACATTAGAAAAGAGAATGCATTAATGCATGAGTCCTGTCTAGTATAAATCTTCCCATAATTCATCCTGCCCAATATATGAATGGACTGCAGCTTGTCTTATCAATTTGCAACACCTGCTATCTTTCTAAGTTGTTGTTTTCTTCCTGAATTCTGGCCACTCTCCAGAATAGGCTCATGGATTTGTGTCCAAAATATGTACCACCTCCAAGCTCTGTGACATGGCCATGTACTGGATAGCTGAAGAGAATGGCGAGCATCTCAGAAAACTCAGATATCAGTGTGACCAGGAAAGTCTCAGTGCAGAAAACCTGCTTTGGGCCTTTTGCTTACTTATTGTTGTGTTTCACTGAATGTCAGGAAGGTCTTTGCCTCAGGCCACCCCTTTGTGAAGCCTGAAGAAAACAGTTTTCAAATGGAAATGAATGGGCCTCACCTGTGGCTCTTTATCAGCCTTTTGGACCTGTGTGTGGCTGTGACTTAGATTCTCAGCACCTGATGGATCTTAAGAATGATTCCATGTGAGCTTCCAAAACCAAAATGGCAAGAAATATCATTCATTGTGGATGAAGTCTCTTGCCTTCCTCTGTTAGGTTCCTGCACTCCATCAAATGACAATAGGGATTCTTTGGGTCAAATGAGTTCTTCAAAGCCCTGCAGAGGTGCTTGTGTTTTCGCATGACTCTAAATCACCTAAAAGAATCGATACCTAAAATCAGTAGGCCTCAAATTGGAGAAACAAAGAAGTATTAACGGCAGGCTTATTTGTTCACTCCTGGTTCACAGAAACGGTGTCCAGGCTACCCTGACTTTAGGCAAATGAGGGGCAAACGAGCTGATTTTGGACACTGTCTTGGGCTGCGCCCCTCATGGAAACCTCCAGCCAGAGGTTAAGATGATTGACTATATGGAATAAGATGAAGGCCATGTGGGAGTGTTTTGGTTTTAATTTTGGTCATTTGTGTGGCATTGGAAAAAATGACTGGGTCCACGTGGGGTTGAACTCTGGTGTGATTCCCCTTAGAGACTGGGTTTTGGAACTGAACTCAGAGAAGCATTGCCATGAATTTTGTTGGGATTTTAAGAGGCCACGCATGAAAGTCGCTCTTGGAAACTGAGACCTAGGCCCCGGGTGGATTTCCACAGAGGCCTGGGAATCTCAGCAAGGATATCACATGATTTTATTCTTAAAGAAATGGCAGCCATAGTTGAGAGTCAAAACACACATGGACCTCACATTGTAGACCTCAATGGGCCTGGCCTAATGTGACCTTTTGTCCACTCTTTGGGAAGCCGTGCCTGTGAGAGTTCTCCAGAGATTTCATTGAAATGAGCTTCCTCACCATTTAATGTTTGCTGAATGAACTGAAACCCACAGTGCCTCCAACTTCATGCTTGAGAAATGGCTAGATAAATACCATGAAATTTTTGAAATTCCTATGACCAGGTGGCACTGGAGAAACATTGGATGTCCTGTTGCTCATCATGAGTATACCAGACAGTGCCTTGATTTACTGAGTTTCATGAAAATGGTGTAGAACAGAGATGCCAGTAAGTTGGAGCCTGCTGAGTAGTGGGTCTAGAGCAGTGGTGGGGAGGTGTTTGATAAAACATCCGTGGTAGGGCCATGTGGATCTAGCATTGAATTCCAAATGGCTTGTAACTTACATGGTGCAGCCAGCAGACCCTTATATGTAAAGGCATCTTGTTATATGGAGAGTTTTCAGAGGAAAATTAAGAATCAGGTTGATATGGACAAGGGGGCAATGGGGCAAGCTGTGAGAGATAGGAGCCTAGTTGGTGCATTCTCTTGCAGACCCTGACCCACCACACGTGACAGAGCTCCCTCCAGCACTGTGTCCCAGTTTAGCTCCTAGTATTTCATGAAACAAATACCAAACTCACAGTGCAGCAGCAAAAACACCACAAATTGGAGGAGGACCAAATGGCATCACAGTCCACACGGGGAGACACTTAGTCCCCAGTGGCCTCAGTTTACCTACAAAGAGAGGATTCAGCTCTGCTTCATCTTGTTCATTGGAAAATAAGAAACCATGTCCTCCTGGTCACATAGATGCAGACCCAGCTTTGATGGTCTCACTACAGAGGAATCCAAATCTCCTGAAAACAACATATATTTCAAGTGTGGAAGCTCAGAGGCAGTTTCTCAAAAAGTTTTAAGGCCAGCAGAGCTCCATGTTTGTGGAGTCTTTACCCTGTCCCTTAGTTTTGGAAACTCCTCTACCACCTCCAAGGTTGTGAACTCCTGAGCATTTTCCATTCCAGATATGTATTCACTGATTTTGTAACTCTTCTCCTCTAATTGTGTCTTACTTGGGGTGAAGGTAATGTCAAGGTATTGTTCTGGATGAGAGCGGGAGGATATTTGTGCAGCATATATTTACATACACATTGGATTCATTTTCCAATTTTCCATTCGAAATACTGAATCCCTGACACTAACCCATACCTAGTAGTCTCAGACTATTCATCCTAATATAATGGAGAAAATTAACCCAACACAATGGAAATACAAGCACTTCAGAGGAGACATGTGTATAGTTGGACTTGACATATGCATTATATAAGGTAGGAGTTACAAATCTAGTCAAATTTTAATTGAAATATTCTCCACGTGTTTTTAAACTTAACAAATATGTGAATTCTTGTTTCCCTTTTCTGTAGCCTATTCACACATGTATATTTATATGCATATATAGAATCCTACCAGGTATCACACGTACATTTTTGTCAGGTGGCTGTCTTGGCAGATACAAATTGTGAGAAGTGTTCACTCCTCCTTAATGCTGTTGGAAATGAAAATTCAACCTATAGGAGAGCGTCCTAGTAGAACAACATTATACATTAACTCATGTTCAGTAAAATAAATATTTTTGCATTTGTGGATAATATATATTTACTGATGAATTTTGATTGGCATATATATTGGTACTTTTTAATGTCTGTGAGTGGTGTGTGTGTGTGTGTGTGTGTGTGTGTGTGTATGTATATATAGATGTAGATATAGATATAGATATACTCTCCAAATTTTTCAAAATATGAAATGTATGTGTCTAATATA